>NC_041381.1:355308681-355316778 GCF_002162155.2 Triticum dicoccoides | reverse complement strand
AGGGCGCCCGGGGGTGGAGTCCGGCTCGGACCCGCCCTCGCCGTCCGTGCCGCGCACGGCGCGCGCGCGAGGAAGGCGGCTGCGGCTGGCGGCTGGGCCGGCCTGCTCGGCTGGGCCTTCGGCCCAGTCGGGCGCGAGGTTATTTTTTATTTTTAATTTTTTAAACATTCCGCCGAAAGAAAAATTCCTAGAAAAATAAATAAAATTCTAAAAGTTCCAAAACAAGTTTTCTCCATCTAAATAAAATATTTACAACAGGATGAACTTTTCTTGGCCCCTAAAATGCAATTTTAAAAACATGCAACATTTTTCTAGGAGCAATAAAATCCCGAAAAAATTCAAATAAAAATCCCAAAAATGATTTTAACATTTTTCCTCGGATATTTCAATTATTTTGGAGAAGTCATATTATCTCCCCTCATCTATTATTTTTAAAATGAAATATTTTTCGGAGTGAAAATAATTAAAATCAAATCCTCGTCTTCACTATTTGATAAAAAATTTCAAATATGAAAATTTGAAAATCCCCAACTCTCTCCGAAGGTCCTTGAGTTGCTTAGGATTTTCGAGGATTGCAAACGAAAAAGCAATAAAATATGATATGCATGTATGACCTATGTATAACATGCCAAATTGGAAATTTGGGATGTTACAAACCTACCCCCCTTAAGATGAATCTCGCCCTCGAGATTCGGGTTGGCTAGAAAATAGGTGCGGATGGTCCTTGCGAATATCCTCCTCTCGCTCCCAGGTGGCTTCCTCCTCAGTATGATGACTCCACTGAACTTTGCAAAACTTGATCACCTTGTTGCGAGTAACTCGGCTATCAAACTCAAGAATCTTAACTGGCTTCTCCTCATAGGTCAGATTATTATCCAGCTGAATCGCCTCCAAAGGTACTGTATCATTCAACGGTATATCGGCCATCTCAGCATGGCACTTCTTCAGCTGTGATACGTGAAACACATCGTGAACTCCTCACAATCCTTCTGGTAACTCCAGCTTGTAGGCAACTTCTCCCGTCTGTTCCAAAATACGATACGGTCGTACAAATCTTGGGGCTAACTTTCCCTTAACTCCAAATCGTTTTACTCCCCTCAAGGGTGATACTCGTAGATAGGCTCGGTCTCCAACTTCATAAGTTACTTCCTTGCGTTTTGAATCTGCGTAACTCTTCTGTCTGGACTGAGCAATCTTTAGTCTGTCTCTGATCAGTTTAACCTTCTCCTCTGATTCCTTGATCAAATCTGGTCCAAACAACTGACAGTCTCCTACTTCGTCCCATCAGCGTCCATACAGAGCTTTGAATGGTGCCATCTTCAAACTGGCCTAGTAACTGTTGTTATAAGAAAACTCTGCGTACAGCAAATTGTCATCCCAACTAGATCCATAATATCTAGCGCACAGGCTCTCAACATATCCTCCAAAATCTGATTGACTCTTTCTGTCTTCCCATCTGTCTGCGGGTGAAAAGCTGTACTGAACTCCAATCGGATCCCCAAAGTCTGGTGTAACTGATACCAAAACTTTGAAGTAAACTGGGTTCCTCTATCTGATACGATGCTCCTCGGAACTCCATGTAAACATATGATCCTGGTAATATATATCCTTGCCAACTTTGCACTTGTATAGGTTGTTTTCACTGGGATGAAATGAGCTACCTTAGTCAATCGATCCACAACTTTCCATATAGAATCATATCCTGCCTTGGTTCTGGGTAATCCGGTAATAAAGTCCATACCAAGTTTATCCCACTTCCATTCGGGTATTGGCATAGGCTTTAATAGTCCTGCTGGCTTCTGATGTTCTGCCTTCACTCTTTGACATACATCACATACGGCTACATACTCGGCAATCTCGTTCTTCATTCCAGTCCACCAGAAACGTTCCTTCAAGTCCAAATACATCTTGGTGTTTCCGGGGTGAATCGAGTATGGTGAGTCATGGGCCTCCTGAAGTATCAACTTCCTGATCTCTGAATTGTTGGGCATATAAATCCGGTCCTCAAACCATAAGGTATCGTGCTCATCTTCGCGAAAACCTTTGGCTTTACCTTCGCCCATCCTTTCTCTTATCTCAGCAATCTCTTTGTCTTCCTTCTGAGCTTCTCGAATCTTGTCCAACAGTGTCGACTGAACTTCCATTGTTGCAAGAAAACCTCTTGGAACAATCTCCAATCGTAGTTCCATGATCTCTGCAGCTGACTCCTTTGGCATTCCCTTTCTCACAAGAACATTAGCATAACTCTTCCGGCTCAACGCGTCTGCTACGACATTGGCTTTTCCTGGATGATAGTATAGCTTCATGTCGTAATCCTTTATAAGTTCCAACCATCTCCTCTGCCTGAGGTTCAACTCCTTCTGTGTGAAAATATATTTCAAGCTCTTATGATCCGTGTACACATCACAACAGTTTCCAATAAGATAATGTCTCCAGGTCTTTAACGCATGCACTACGGCTGCTAACTCCAAATCATGCGTGGCATAGTTCAACTCGTGTGGCTTCAGTTGTCGTGAGGCATACGAAACAACCTTTCCTTCCTGCATAAGCACACATCCAAGTCCCAAGCGAGAGGCATCACAATACACTTGAAACTCCTTATGTATATCTGGCAAGGTCAGCACTGGGGCTGTAGTCAATCGCTCCTTCAGCTCTTGAAAACTTGTCTCGCACTCCTCCGTCCATTTGAACTTAGTATCCTTCTTTAACAATTCAGTCATTGGTTTAGCAATCTTGGAAAAATTCTCAATGAACCTCCGATAATATCCTGCCTGTCCAAGAAAACTGCGGATCTCGCCAACTGAAGTGGGTGCCAACCATTCAGTGACCGACTGAACCTTACTGGGATCCACTGCTATACCCTCTCCGGATATAACATGCCCAAGAAATCCAACTTCCTTCAACCAAAACTCGCACTTGCTGAATTTGGCGTATAACTGGTGTTCCCTGAGTTTCTCGAGAACCAAACGCAAATGTTCCGCGTGCTCCTCTTTGTTCTTCGAGTATATCATAATGTCATCAATGAATACCACAACAAACTTGTCCAAATACTCCATGAACACCTTGTTCATCATACTCATGAAATAGGCAGGGGCGTTAGTCAGTCCAAATGACATGACCGTATACTCATATAATCCATACCAAGTGGTAAATGCTGTCTTGGGTATATCCTGCTCTCGGATCTTCAACTGATGGTATCCCGATCGTAGATCAATCTTTGAAAACGCCTTAGCTCCTTGTAACTGATCAAACAGATCATTGATCATTGGTAGGGGATACTTGTTCTTTATCGTTACTTCATTCAGAGCTCGGTAATCAACAACCATCCTCAGGGATTTATCCTTCTTCTCCACCAAAAGTACTGGGGCTCCCCAAGGTGACGAGCTTCTACGAATGTAACCTTTCTCCAACAACTCCTTAATCTGCTTCTTAATTTCCTCCAGATCATTTGCTGGCATCCGATAGGGTCTCTTGGATATCGGTCCTGTTCCTGGCAATAACTCTATCAAAAACTCGATATCTCTGTCCGGTGGCATACCAGGTAACTCTTCGGGGAAAACATTCGGAAAATCTATTACTACAGGCACTTCCTCCTGTACAACTCCCATGAGGGCGTTTACTTGGCTCCTCCTAGGCACATGCCTAGATACATACTTAATCCTTTTTCCCTCCGGGGTAGCAAGATAAATTGACTTACTAGAACAGTCAATACTTCCTCCATACTTTGACATCCAGTCCATACCTAATATCACATCCAATCCTTGTGACTCCAAGATAATTAGGCCAGACGGGAATACATGTGTGCCAATGATTAGGGGTATCTGGGTGCACCAACTGCTAGCCATGTACTCTGATCCTGGCGAGCTCACTAAGAGGGGTGTCCTAAGGGTTCGTGTTGGTAACTTAAACTTTTCCACAAATCCCCTTGATATGTACGAATGCGATGCACCAGTATCGAAAAGAACAATAGCGGTAAATGACTGAACCAAAAACTTACCTATTACCGCGTCCGGCTGCTCTTCAACCTCCTCCACGTTAACGTGGTTCACTTGTCCTTTGTTGAATGGATTGGGCTTCTTCCCTGCGCTCCCGTTTCCATTCCCATTCTTTCCTTCAGAGCAGTCATTGGCATAGTGCCCTGTCTTCCCGCACTTATAGCAAATAACTTGGCTTAAGTCCTTCTTTGCAGGTGTAGATGGGTTAGAGCGATTCTGATTATTGTTAGCTCCGTTCCCATTCCCGTTCTTCGCACCATTATGGTTATGTGATCCTCCTCCAATATGGTTATGACCTCCATGGTTATGAACAAGTCCTCCCGAATTCGGGGTTAAGCAAGGCTTCTGGTGAGCTCTTGAGTTGTATTTCCCTTGTCCATACTTCCTCTTACGGCTCTCAATTTGCTGCTGCTTTCCTTCAATCATTAGAGCCTTATCTACCAACTCCTGGTAGTTGTTGAAGGTTGCTACCATCAACTGCATACTCATCTCATCATTCAGCCCTTCCATAAACTTCTCCTGCTTCGCGGCATCTATGGCCACATCATCAGGGGCATAACGTGATAACTTGCTAAACTCATCCACGTACTGGCCAACAGTACAATTCCCCTGGCGTAGGTTGCGAAACTCACGCTTCTTCATCTGCATAGCTCCAGTCGAGACATGGGCAGTGTGAAAAGCCTGCTGAAACTGAGCCCATGTGACAGTGTCGATAGGATAGGTGGCTGTGAAATTCTCCCACCATGCTGCTGCAGGTCCATCCAGTTGGTGTGCGGCAAAACGCACCTTCTCAGCATCTGTGCATCCAACGGTGGTTAACTCCCTTCCAATACGACGTAGCCAATCATCTGCAACTATTGGCTCGATGCTGCTGGAGAACACCGGCGGCTGTAACCTTAAGAAACGAGCGAGGTTATCCATTGGTGGCGGGTTGTTGTTGGCATTGTTGTTGTTGGCATTGCCCTGGTTCTGAACTAACAACTGCATCAGGGCATTCTGCTGCTGGATCAACTGGGTGATCTCCGGTGGGAAAACAAACTCGGGGTCTCTCCTCGGAGGCATCTGATGGGTTTGGATGGAAGAGATTTAGAATAGAAAAAAGATCTAGGGGAGAAACACTACCCATATGTATATGAGGCAAACACAAGCATTCATTCAATCAAACAAGCAAGGGCATACAAAACGGTCTAGGACTATCGCAAAAGTGCTCACTACTACTAGTTACATGGGGGAAAATACTATTATCATATGGTGGTCATCTAGAAATTTTGATCGGTGGAAGACTCCATGGTGTCTGCTCCAGCTTCATCTTCGTAATCATCATCACTTGAATCCGAGTCGGTGTCGTCGATGATGATGTAGTTGTCCGGACGAATGAGGTCTTCTTTCGGAACTGATCCTCCCATAAAGATTCCGATCTTCTCAACCAAGTTGTCATTCTTCTCCAATAGGGTCTTGATTTCCTCCTCATATCCATCGCGTGTGAACTTAAGTTCTTCCTCCAGCTCGATGATCCTGGTCTTCGCCTTCTTCAACTCGATCATGTCAGCACACATCTGGTTCTCTTGACGTCGAATGTGCTGGTTTTGCTCTTGGATAAAGGCTGCGACAGATCTATCCTTCCTGGTGCTGATCATCTCCCATTGTTCATCTCGACGCCCACGTATTTGATAGGTGGTATCCTCAAGTTCCTTGTTGTAGATTTCTCCAATGCGTCCCATGGTAATATGAGCTGCCATACTCTTGCCAAGGCTCCAAGTGGGCGCTTTGAAAGAAAACTCTATGGGTTTGGAATTTGGCAAGAACGTCCTTCCTGGAACTCGGACTTGAATCATCCAGTGCTCTTCTTCCGGTAGGGTGGCGTTGTTCGTCCCAGTGAAGCTTGGTATTCCAATATTCAAGTACCTAGTGACTTCCTTCAAGTGGCGTCCAAAAGGTGTGTCTTCATCCGGCTGTGCAAACTTGGTCTTCATCTCCTTCATCCTAAAGAGTGGAAAAGAAGAGGAGTCAGAAATGAGAAGAGAAGTGTGACCTATGGTTTATCTTAGTGGTCATGTCCTACACTCAACGTGTGCTCTGATACCATCTTGTAGCGACCCGACCTCAGATGGTCAAGTCTCTGTGCTCAGGTGTCATCCCTGGATCAGTAATGCTGACACCACACGGTACTTCGAAGGATTTATAACAGAGTAGCAATCACACACTTATTACATCGAATGTCTCAAAAGAGAACTTATTACAATAATATGGCTTAAGGCCATCTAATGCGATAACAGCGGAAGGCTTGGAAGATAAAGTGAGTCCATCAACTCCAACGGCATAACTGAGCTGCACGGCAACGACCTACGAACCTTACTCCTTGTCTGAAAAGTCTGCAACATAATACGTTGCAGCCCGAGAACGGGTCAGCACATGGAATATGCTGGCAATGTAACACAAAAGAGCAATAACAAAATAATGCTACTACTACATGCATATTTGGCTGGTGGAAAGCTCTATGGTTACAATTTTGCGAAAAGCCAATTTTTCCCTACAACAAAGGAATATAATTTTAATTTAACTATCATGGTAGTTGAAACATCATCTGAGAAGGTAACCCCAACTCAATGATCCCAATTAAAAGTAATTAACAACCCAACAATATTTGTTTAAGAGCGTTGAGATACATGCGAATACTCAAGTACTAGATACTCAGAATTGTCCATGACTGGGGACACGGCTAACCATGATTAGATTGTACACTCTGCAGAGGTTTGCGCACTTTTCCCCGCAAGACTCGATCACCTCCGTTGATTCTCGCACTGCATGGTGTTTGAGAGACTGATGACCGAGACACAGTCTTTCAGAAGCATTAACTCTCTACTCCGGGCAGACCATACCAAACCTACAAACCCACTACCTGCTGATCCACCTCTTCAAGAGCTTCACGCAACTTACTCAAACTATGCTAGAGCCCATAATAGCTTGCGGCTGCACACAGAAGTTTCTAGCATGAATAGACTCAGTTCCCTTTGAGCCTGGGTGGAGGTCCATAGGAGAATCACACGGTAACCCCGGGATTTCCAAAAATAAAACAGGCAATCACTGGTAACCCCAGGTGCCTCAATCCACCCAGATGTGTATGAAAGTTGCCACCTTAAGTAAACCATTAATTATCAATCTCACATCTGTGATGGATATCGCTCAAACCCAATCCACGTCTACGAGCATAGCATGGCAATATAAGCATAATGTAGAAGTAACTCCCAAGGGTTTGATAATAAACAGGATAATAGGTTCTACCTCATCAACTACTTCCCAATACCCACATGTTAAAGGCATCCTAGTCATGCAATGTTTGAGGATGGAAACTAATGCATAAAACTGGGTATGAAAAGAGTATGATCAATGTGTTACTTGCCTTGCTGACGATCCGGGTATCCTAGAGACTCGTAGTAACACGCTTCGCACTCCGGAAATTCTATCGCAAGCAAACAATAACATACATAAGCAACAATCAAATATGCACAAATAGAACTCCAAATAAAAGAGTTTGACCGGAGAGTTCAACTTAAGAACTCCGGTTTGCAAAAAGAACCAAATCAAACGAAGCAACGAAACTCAAACGGCAAAAGAAACAACTTTGTTTTGCTAATCTGGATCTAAGTCAAATTTTATAGAAGAAAATTCTTGTTTGAGTTGATTATTCGGAAAGAGGGTTTCGAGATGAAACTCCAGGCGTTTGAATCGCCTGATTCCAATAAACGAGCGAAAAGATAAACAAGTTTGAAAATCGGATCAGAAATCGCGATCAGAATAATCGCGGAATAAATCCGATAAAAAGAAAAACGACGAACTGCTAAACAAATGAACGTTCGTTAACAGAAACTAAACAGTGAACACGTTCGTTAAAACGAACGGACGAACGAACGTTCGCTAAGTAAATAAACCGGGAAAAATAAAATAAACCGATCTAAAAAAACGATCTAGGGTTTTAAAAAAAACCCGAAGGGTTTATTTTAAAAAAAAGGCGGCGGGGTCGGGTTCCTCCGGCGAAGCTCGTCCGGCGGGGCGGCGGCTCCGGTGGGGCTCGGCGACGGGCGGCGGGGTTGCGGCGGGAGGC
>NC_041381.1:355297003-355308485 GCF_002162155.2 Triticum dicoccoides | reverse complement strand
GGCGTCCGTGCCGCGCACGGCGCGCGCGCGGGGAAGGCGGCGGTGGCTGGCGGCTGGGCCGGCCTGCTCGGCTGGGCCTTCGGCCCAGTCGGGCGCGAGGTTATTATTATTATTATTTTAAAACATTCCACCGAAAGAAAAATTCCTAGAAAAATAAATAAAATTCTAAAAATTCCAAAACAAGTTTTCTCCATCTAAATAAAATATTTAGAACAGGATGAACTTTTCTTGGCCCCTAAAATGAAATTTAAAAAACATGCAACATTTTTTAGGAGCAATAAAATCCCGAAAAAATCTCGGAAGCCCATATCATGGGAGAATGGAAAGCCACTACCCTGCCGTTCGCACGCTGGCAGTTCGCTCCTACTCGTCCCCGCACGTCCTTTAATACTATGGCGGTTCGCTCCTAGTCGTCCCGTCCTTTCACATTACAACAGTTCCACTAATCCTAACCCTCCTCCCAAATCCATGGCGTCCCAAATCTCCATGATCGGCGGTCAGTACAAGGTTAGAACCATCACCGGCGATGAGTTCGACGTCATCTACACCCGTTCTTCATTGATGGTGAAAGGATGCCTTTCTCGCTTCAGACGCATGTTCGAAAACTCAGATGATGAGTGGGTCGCTGGGCTAGATGTTGAGTACACCACAGTCCTAGGACGAGAGAAGGATCTAAAGGACGAAGAGAGGAAGAAGCCCGCCGTGATCCAGGTTTCCTTGCATAACTTGTGCTTGGTCTACCACACATGCCATGCGACGTTGAATGCCTGGATTTTAAGAACTTCCTCGAGAGAAACCTAGTCAAATTCGTTTCTGTAGACTTTATGAACGACGAAGAAGTCCTGGGTCGGATAGGCCTCGTTGTAGGCAACCCCTTCGACCTCCAGAAGAATCGGCTGCTGCCCTCTGGTGGCCAGCCTTCAATGCTGACCATGGCAGGAGCCATGGTTCATCCTTCATATGGTAAACTGGAGAAACCTCCATACACCTTTCATCATTATGCATGGCAGCGGAATGTACTAGATATAGACCACATCCACTATGCTGCAATGGATGGCTACCTTTGTTTCAATATCTACAAGGGTTGGATGAAGAGCAAGAGCCAAGTGTGCGGTTCAAGCAAAGAAGTATCAGCCAAGAGGAAGAGGGACAAGGATGAAGTCGAGGACATGGATGAGGACTCCGAGTAAGGTGGCAGTGTCGTTGCTCATGGTGGTTCTAATGCAGTGTCTACCGGAATAGTTGCAAAGTTTAATTTCAGGTGTGCTTAATTTAATTTGAGGGGTGTGTTGTGCTGAGCCCCCAGCCGAACTATGTTATGTTTCTTCTCGTTACTTTAACGCTTCAATACGTACATACTAGTATTTCTTACATTTCATCTTTTAGTTGGTATAGTACTACCACTCGTTTCTTCACATTATATACGTACAATATATATGGCCAACATCATATAGCCAGCAGTTTAGTTGTCAAAGAATTTCAGGGTGCTTAGTTTTGTCAAAGAATTCCAGGATGCTTAGTTTTATTTGAGGGGTGAGTTGTGCTGGACACCATTATTGTGACTAGCCTTTTGAATAGTACTATATGCTTAATTTGGCAACGAGCGCTCTCTATATCTACCACCTTTTTTTATTTCAAGTTTTGCTCCATGGCGCAATCCATCGATACTACTACTGTACAAAAGTATACATTTTTTAAAAGGCTAGAGGGCGGGGCAGTCTAGCTTGGTCGGTTTCACGAGAGGCGATGTACTTTGTGATTTGATGGCTCATTACTGCTGGAAGGCAGGGCATTGTGATTTGACTGCTCGTATAAATGCGCCGACGACCTAAGGAAAGAACCATGCGGTATACTCATGTTTTCCACTAGAGTAGTACTACGATGGAGGAGCACGAAACACGGCAGCCCAGTGCCATATGGCGTTAAAAAATGACCTAATTTGCTAGTCATATCATTGTTAGCATTGTTCTATTCATTCCCTAAAAAAAGCATTGTTCTATTCATGCCTCGCAGAGAACGTGACACGTGCGGCGAAACACCCGAAGCAAAAGATGAAAGACGGGAGCAAAAGAAGAAGGAATATTATCACCCGAAATGATCTAATTCGCCGCGGAGTCATAACTACTTCTTCATCGCCTCCACGGCCTCCATCTCCTTGCGCGTCTCCTCCGCCATCTTCTTCATTCTGTCCGTGACGCGGGATTTCTCGACACGAGCCTTCGTCATATGTTCCACTACCGCATTACGTACCTTGACAGCAGTCGGGTTCTCGATGCGCAGCTTCACCAACTCCTCCTTCTGTTCCATGACGAGGGCCTGCAGCATCTTCATCGAGGAACTACTATTCTCATGCAGCTTCTTCTAGCCGGCGTTCTCCTCCTTCAATAGGTCGAGCTCGTGGCAGAGCTTCGCCTTGTCCTCCTGAAGTTGCAGAATTTCGCCGGTCGCCTTCTTCTCCGAGGCAATGCTCTTCTTCAGCAGCATCACCAAGCCGACGGTCAATTCCCCCTGCTTATTGAGCTCAGCGGGCATGTCCTCGAGGCTCTCCTTCAGCAGCTCCACCAAGCCTTGTACGAACTCCTTCTACTTATTGAGGTGCTTATTGAGTTGATCGGGCATGCCGTCGAGGGATAACGACTCCAACGCCGCCGGCTCAGCATGTTCGCCTTCGCGGCTAGGGCGCTCCTGGGAGCCATCTCCTGCCCGTGAAAGATCTTTCGAGGTCTCTGTGTGGCGGCGAGCCCTCTTTTTTTCCACAGCCTTGGTTGCCGCTCCCTAGTTACGAGTAGTTCTCGACCTAGAGCTCTGCTCACCGGCCATGGCAAGGACAGACGAAGAAGAAGCACTTATGAGGAGGAAAGGTAGAGTAATTTTCGGTTAGGTAGTTCCCCTTTTTATAACCTAAGTACTAGCACTAGTACTAATACCTGCATAGTGGGAACACTTTCAGGTTTGGTACGTACTAGTAGGTGTGAGCAGGCTTTTGAATGGGATGGGAACAAGGTAAAGATTAATTGATGGTTTTGGTTTCGAGGCCCGAAATGGCGCCCGATGAGTTTAGTGGAACATAAATTTCAAGTAGGCTACACTGCTCAAATGCGTAAATATTATGTTACTATCAAAAATTGGCACAAAATATGAAGGAGACCAATGGAAGTACTACTAGCAACCCATGATTTAACTACTCGCATGCGCGTAGTGGAGTAGTAATGTCTTTCTTCCGCCCTCACGTCCACTCAATTTGCATGCACTGTATTAATTGACCATCAATGAAGTGAATGACTTTACACGCGTCAAATTATCACATGGGGTGGATCATGGTACAAAATTTCGTCCGCCCATGTACCCGCGTGTGCGCGCGAGGGAATGAGTGCATGTGTGGCGTGCGTGCACATCTTCGCTTCATGCATGTACCGACAGTATGGCTCAGGGAGGACGAGTACATTCTTCTGGAACCAGCAACACGTCACTGTGATCAATCCACACAAGGAGGTCGCGACAACGCCTCCACATGTGCCACGTGGCTTCATGAATGTAGCATGCCATTGGAATTCTAATTTATGTGTTTTGCACATAGTCGAAGTACTAGTAAGGTACACGTGCATTGCACGCATCAGGTTTTGCAACCAAATTATGAATAAATACCACACTATATCATGTAAGCTCTGAGTCATATATGCCTGATGTAGACCTTCTTTAATTCTTATAGTTCATCTCATTCAAAATCAATTAGTTTTTATAAAAAAGCTAGGGCCTCTTGGATTTGTAGGATTTCCAAAAGGCGGGAATAGGAAAAACATGGGATTATAGTGGAATGTCGTCAATCCTACAGGATTGTACGAGTGTTTGATTGTGCATAGAAAAAACGCAGAATTCTTTCAAAGAGGTTTGACTGGATGGGATGTTTATTATGAAATCTAGTGCAAATGAATCATATGGAAAAATTCCTACGGTTTACAATCCTACGAATCAAACAACCAAGATAGGAAAAATTCCTAAGGATTAGAATCCTCCAAAATTCCTTTGAGAATCCTTTGAATCAAAGAAGCCCTTAATCTATTTTATGATTCATGGAATTGTGCATTGTGAAGCATGAAGTAAAAACAAATAATGGAAATTCAACTAGAAAAAAAGTTTGGACAGTTATGATATGGAAGATTCTAGAACAAAAGAGAACCACTGTTGTTTTGAGGTTTGCGCATTATGCTTAAGTTCAACCATGGAGTCTGCTAGATTGTACATGTGGCAAAATCCGGTGGGGTCTAGAAGATGGTGCGAGGGGCCGAGTGGAGGGAGACTATGAAGGAATGCACAAGTGCGAGATCGATATTTAGAGAGAGGGGGCGAGAACGTGCGCTGTTGTGCGCAGTGGCAGAGCCATGAAAAATAAATGAGCTAGGGGGCCAAGCATTGCTAATCCCCTATGAGGAGGGTCAGTTCATGAACTTAAACCATTTTTAGCAGCAATTGTCTAATGATCACATTCATATTAGCCTCAATATATAGTGATGTTATTGCCCTCTGTCTTTGCCATTGTGCGTGCGTGTGGGAGATGAAGCGGAAGGCATGGATGATGAGAGGGGGACGTTGGATATATAATTAATGTGGGTGTATTAGCTATATATGTTAATCCTATATAGAGAGGTATAGATTGATCGATGTGGATATGGGAAAGAGGGTGAGACCTCACTGGATATATCGATTGATCGGTTTGTGTGGAAAACTATGAAAGGCCTAGCTATATACACACATACATAGAGGAACATCGATCGTTGCGCATGCATGCATGAGAGATAAAGAATGCCCGATATGATGGAGAGGGGGATGTGTGTGGGTGTGTGCCTTCATGGGAGACCGACCTGAAGAAAAAGATTGCATGTGTGCGATGGATAATGCTGACTGGTAGTGTGTGTGCATGCATGCACGAGAGAAAGTTAGTGGTACAATTATAAAGAGAAGACGACTATGTGGGTGTAAAAGACTAGGTGAGGTCATAATCAATGTAAAGTTGAATTCAAATATTTGAATAAGAGATCCTGATGTTTGAAACCCATGCATGCATGAATATAACGGAGATCTGCGCGGTGTGGTTTGGAAACGAGCATGTTGTAATGTATACACATTGAACAAGGTCAGACTGATTTGAATTTGAGATACCGATGGCAGACATCATTTGGCCACGTCGCATGCATGCATGGACACACTATTCTAATTGGAGATGATGGGTGGCTTTCGCATCACATATCTATATCTATACCCCTATATATATATTATATATTTTATATATTTTTTTCTATTGTCGGGGTGTTCTCACGGGGGGGAGGCAAGACGACATATGCCACAATGTGGCTTCGTGTGAGGGCAAGACTGCTGTTGATAGGCCCGGGAGCGGGTATGCGAATAGCACGCGGTAGTTTACCCAGGTTCGGGGCTCTCCGGAGAGATAATACCCCTATTCCTGCATGTCTGAGTATATCTGGTATATCTGGTACAGAGTGCTCCTAGAGCTGTATCTGAGGTCAGTGCCATAGGCATCTGGCCTCGTATATGCACATGAGCACAATTATGTGCTTAACTGTGGGTGGATGGATGAATGGATGTGCGAGTGCTAGCTAGCTTGCTAGCTAGCATGCATGCGTGTGTGTGTGTGTGTGTGTGTGTCTAGGGATCCATTGTGGCCGTGAGCAGGTGTGCACATGTGAGTGTGTGGATGAATGGATGGCTAGCTATATATAGTGGGAGCTAGCTTAGGATGTAAGCCATGTAGGCATGGTAGCTAGCTAGGTAGTGGCATGGTGGGTGTCATGCTTGTCCCCTGGGTCACTTCATAAATAGTGCCAGGGGACAAGCGACACTATACATGATGGCGGGGGTGTCGTGTGTATAGTGCCAGGTACAGTTGTCTTGTCAGCGTCTTGTCGGTGTCGGGTCGGACTGCAGTCAGCAGCCGGCTGGTCGGCGCAGTCAGCAGCTGGCAGCCGGCCGGATGAGCAGTCGGACGGGGAGCTGGCAGGAGCGGTCGGGCAGTCGGACTGAGGGCCTTTGCTAGCCCCGATGTCTTGAATTATTGTCTTGTCGTCTTCGGGGTACCCATCGCCAATTACTCCGACAGTAGCCCCCAAGCGTTCGGGCAACTTGGCAAAGTTGGCCGGACGTTTTTTGGCAGGTGTTCGCGAAAATGATCATGCAAAAGACAAAGTTAGTCCACGCAGATATATCAAATGATTGCTTTTAGCGTTGCAAGTTTTATGCAGAGGGTGCCGACTCGGTTTCATCCGAGCCCCCTTCAATCTTTTCCGTGTTCCCTCTGCTTTTTGGCTTCTGCTCTCGTTCGCTGGACAGCCGCTATGCGGTCTGTGGCTGAGACTGGGCCGCGAAGTGGAGTGTACAGTACTTAGACTCTAGGAGCGGATTTAACCGAGCAGATACTCATAAAGCAAACGGTCGGGTTGCCCGAAGCGTTTCTCTTCCCGGACATTTTTTTTTGCGTGGGGTGACCTCCAGCTTTTGCTCTCGCTAGTCGGACAGCCGCTCTACGGTCTGTGGCTGAGAGGTGGGCCTTTGGTACTGCACACGCTACTAAACCGTCTGTGGGAAAAAATGTCTCAGGCCAAGCGGCCAGCCCCCGGGCCAACTCTGGCTGGCGCCGGGGTGAAAAGTGATGCAACTATAATAAAATGCGGAGATAGCCCTTGAGCATTGCTCAGGGTTATCCGTGCTCTTGTAGTGCAAAAATATGCGGGTGAAGAGCTCACATTGATTTTCGTGTAGTCGCGGTCGTCGAAGACAGCCGGCGCGACTCGGCGCTTGCAGAGCGCGTCGGCACACCCGCTGGGTGTAGCCCTCGAGCCCCTGGGCGCTCGAGGAGGGTCCAGCCGGTCAGGCTTGACTAGCGAGGCGGCGAGCGGAACGCCGCCGAGCTGGATTGGCACAGCCGACTAGGCGGTGAGGAGTCTGGCAGCGTCCTCTTCTTCTTTTTTATTCTGTCGGCTGCTGGCAGCCGGACAAAACTCTTCTTTTGTCTGCAATTTTGGGCCGACTACTGAGAAGTCGGGCCGAATCTCCTAGCAACTACTTTGTCTTCTTCTTCGCGGGGGTGCGTCGGCGCACCCGCTTGGTTTAGCCCCCGAGATTCGGGTTGATTGCTGAGCAGTTGGGCCGGATCTCCTGGCAACTACTTTGTCTTCTTCGCGGGGGCGCGTCAGCGCACCCGCTGGGTGTATCCCCCGAGATTCGAGCTGACTGCTGAGCAGTCGGGCCGGATCTCCCGGCAATTACTTTGTCTTATTCTTCGCGGGGGCGCGTCAACGCACCCACTGGGTGTAGCCCCCGAGATTCGGGCCGGCTACTGAGCAGTCGGTCCGGATAGCCCGGCAACTACTTTGTCTTCTTCTTTGCGGGGGCGCGTCAGTGCACCCGCTGGGTGTAGCCCCCGCCTCTGGGCGCTCGAGGAGGATCCAGCCGGCCGGGCTTGTCCAGCCACGGGGCGAGCGGGACGTGGCCGAGCCCGCTTGGACAGCGGGTCCGGCGGCGAGGCATCTAGCATTGCCCTCTTTCTTCTGGCTGTCAGCAGACGGACACGGAGTGTCTCTCTTTCTTTCCTTTTCTTTTACTTTTTCTCTTTTCAGCCGGGTGGGCAGCCGGCCACTGACTTTTCTCGCTCGTCTCGAAACGAGCAGTCGGCTCGCATCTTTTTTTCTAACCCGGATACTCTTTCATCCGGATGAATCACGGGAGGAGCCGGCCGGCCCTTTCATTCTTCTTCTTCAGCCGGCCCAGGGCAGCCGGACAGCGGGTCTTTTTCTCTTCTGTGGGCTGGCTGGCCAGCTGACCCTTTTCCTCGGGTGCGGGGGGCAGCCGACGTGTGCGGAGGCCGGCTGGAGCGATGCTCGGCCAGCGCGCGCAAAAGCTGGGTGTAGCTCCGGCGACCCGGCAGGCGGAGTTCAGCGCGAGGCGGCAAGGGAGGCCAGAGGCGGGGCATCGAGCCGGACGGGGCCGGGTGCGGGGGAAGGCGCAGCCGGCCGCGGCACGGGCAGAGCTGTGGCAAGTCGGCGTCGAGGGCGCAGCCGGGAAGGATGCAGGAGCCATCAGGCGTGCCGAAAACGGTGAGCGCGCGACAGGCGGCCGAGAGGGGCGCAGGAGCTGGCAGGCCGAGCCGGCGCGGAGGGCGGCAGCAGCCACCCAGCCAGCAGTGGCGAGGTGGAGGAGGTCATCGGCGTGGGGCGTGGGTGCGCGAGCCGGATAGGCAGTCGACCATGCGGCCGTATGGAGCATTTGACCACTTTGGCGTTGGTCCTGTTTGCATGTATGCATGTAACATGTAGTTATTGATCGAGCTGTTTGTAGCTAGCTAGAGGACTTAGCCTATGTGCGTTCGTAGCTAGCAGACCAGCTGAGATAGCAGTCAGCCAGGCCGGGGTGAAGACGGACGAGGCCGAGCGGAGCGGGGGAGGCCCTGGCTGCGAAGGAGAAGGCAGGCCACGGGAGGCGGCCGGCACGGCGGGGCGCACGCGGATGTGCAGAGCTGTGTGCCAGCAGGGCTTGCAGGCATGGGTGCGCACGTGTGTCGTCTGGCCACTGTACGAGCAGTGTACGGGTGGTGTCCAACCAGTATATGATATGGTTTTACGGCCATTGGCTAGCAATAATGCATGGGTGGCGTATTGGGCATGTCTTGCTTCCATCCGACCAAAGTACTGGCAGTGTATGGGCGATGGTTTGGCTTGCTGGCACGGAGGAGCAGCAGCGCATTTCGGCCGGAGCTAGACGCAGCACAGAAAGGAGCGGACACGCGGCCGTGGCACAGAGCGGCAGGCGGATGGACGCGGCCAACCAAAGCGAGGCGGCGCGAGGCACGCACGCGGACGGACGGTCGGCGTCGAATTGGTGAGGATGAAGAGCCCGGCGGCGAGGACGCGCCGCCCCTCGCGGCCGCTCTGGGGCGTGTCGATGTCGGGCCACCGAGCGCTACCGGAGAGATGACAGCGACGCCGTGGTGATGATGACGAAGATGGTCCCGCTCGGACTGCTAAACCAGCATCAGCGTGGTAGCATAGTACCACCCCATGGTGGCCGCCAAATGTCAGGGTGTTCTCACAGGGGGTGCAAGACGACATATGCCACAAGGTAGCTTCGTGTGAGGGCAAGACTGCTGCTGATAGGCCCGGGAGCGGGTATGCGAATAGCACGCGGTAGTTTACCTAGGTTCGGGGCTCTCCGTAGAGATAAAACCCCTACTCCTACATGTCTGAGTATATCTGGTATATCTGGTACAGAGTGCTCCTGGAGCTGTATCTGAGGTCAGTGCCATAGACATCTGGCATCTGGCCTCGTATATGCACATGAGCACAAGTAACTGTGGGTGGATGGATGAATGGCTGTGTGAGTGCTAGCTAGCTTGCTAGCTAGCATGCATGCGTGAGTGTGTGTCCAGGGAGCCATTGTGGCCGTGAGCATGTGTGCACACGTGAGTGTGTGGATGGATGGATGGCTAGCTATATATAGTGGGAGCTAGTTTAGGATGTAAGCCATGTAGGCATGGTAGCTAGCTAGCTAGTGGCATGGTGGGTGTCATGCTTGTCCCCTGGGTCACTTCATAAATAGTGCCAGGGGACAAGCGACACTATACATGATGGCGGGGGTGTCGCGTGTACAGTGCCAGGTATAGTTGTCTTGTCAGCGTCTTGTCGGTGTCGGTCGGGCTGCAGTCGGCAGCCGGCTGGTTGGCGCAGTCGGCAGCCGACTGGTCGGTGCAGTCAGCAGCTGGCAGCCGACCGGATGAGCAGTCGGACGGGGAGCCGGCAGGAGCGGCCAGGCAGTCGGACTGAGGGGCTTTGCTAGCCCCGATGTCTTAAGTTATTGTCTTGCCGTCTTCGGGGTACCCATCGCCAATTACTCCGACATATATTGTGTGCGGGTAACTTTAACTTTGAAAGATGGTCGTTGGATGATGCGAATCCGATGGTCCAAAGATGGAAAATTTGAGCACTATTGCCCGTTGGATATCATCTAAATTCCACCAGATTTCGCCACATGTATAATCTAGAAGACTCCATGGTTGAACTTAAGCATAATGCACAAACATCAAAACACAATCACTTCTTCTTTGTTCTAGAATCTTCTGTATCAGAATTGCCCAAATGTTTTTCTACATGATTTGCCATTATTTGTTTTTACTTTATGTCTTACAACGCACAATTCCATGAATCTTAAAATGGATTTGCTTTCTTATAAAAACTAGATGATTTTGAATGAAATGAACTACTTCATGCATATATGACTCAAAGCTTACATGCTATAATGTGGTATTTATTCATAATTTGGGTGCCAAATCTCATGCGTACAACGCACGTGTACCTTACTCTAGTCTAAATGGTGTTTGTGTGTGTGTGTGTTGTGCGTGTTGAGGTGCAAATTGTCTTTTTTTAGGTACACGTTAAGCTTGTTCTCCCGAAATTTCAAGGCGCGCCTTGTTATGCCGAAAATTCAAGCTAGCGTCTCTGTCTATCATGTTGCGAAACTATTGCCTCTTCAACCCGCACCTTGTTAGACCGAAATATTTAAGATATATCTTTGTCTCGTTGTGCTCCGACAACTCCCTCCATCTCAACCCGTGTTTTGCTATTCCGAAATTACAACGGGCGCGAAAAGTCCCACCTCGTGTGAAATCCTGACACGCGAAATGCCCGTGATACCCCTGAACCGCAAGAACCGCCTCAAATCGGTGGGGGTACTTTCGTAACTTAACCCACATTTCGGACAAGCGCGTCCCTAAGCCATGGTTCCCCACTGCCATCCAATCCGCCCACCCATTCGTACACCGAGGCTGCGAAAACCCGTGAAGAAGCCCCACACCCTGCTCCGTCTGCCACCCAGCGGGAGCCTCTTCCCTGAAAATGTCGTCCATAGCAACACCTTGACGTCCCTCATCCCACTGCACCGGATGAGGATCCGTCGCCGATCTCATCGTCCCGCCGGTTCAGCCACCCCTTCCTCTACCTCCAAAGAGCTGCCTCGACGTTCCCCTCGTCTTTCGCGCCACCTCCATTCCCACACCACCGTCTTCACCTGCACCACCGGAAGAGCATCATCATCACCATTTCCTCGGACGAAGCTGCAGCCTAATCGGCGCCACCAAAGAGGTTGTACACTAATCGCCGCATTTTCTTCTTTATTCGATCTCACGGTGCTGCCGGTGCTCGGTCCAGAGCCGACACGACACGTCCCCATCCATGGCGGCGTCGCCGGCCACTTCCTCCATGGCGTCGCTCCCTCGGCGGCGACGTCCACATCAGTAGGAGCTGCTGCTGCTTTAGCTCTCACTCGCGCTGCTGCTTTAGCTCTCACTCGCGCTGTTGCTCTGCTCTAGCTCTCGGTCCCCTGCCTGGTATGCTCTTGCTCGCGCTGCTGCTCTTGCTCTTGCTTGTGATGCTGCTACGATTTAGCTACATTTCAGTCAACTGAATCAACTTTTGGGTTAGTC
>NC_041381.1:355253453-355296540 GCF_002162155.2 Triticum dicoccoides | reverse complement strand
GGGGTGAAGGAAGAACCAGCCGCAGTGGGGAGGGGGCCTCGCCGGAGAGTACCCCACTATCTATCTTAGGGTTCAGGGTGGGGCGGTGGTCGCCGGTTTTGGCGGGGCAGTGGCGTGGGGATCGCCGGAGAAAAAGCTCGGCAGGGGGGGCCTAGAGGGATGGCCGGGGCGGTGGCGGACCGACGGTGGGGAGTGTTTTCGGGGCGGGCGGGGCGACGCACTGTTGGCCGCGGGCGGCGGGGCGCTGCTGTTTGGCCAGTGGTGGCTCGCGGCTCAGGGGGTGGAGGTTGAAGATGAACTGCAGGCCCTTGATTTCATATCCAACGGCTGCAAAATTGACTGACCAGAGATGAAAAAGTCAGCCGACCGATGTGTAGCCTCACCTTTCTAGTGCGTTCAGTTTCGACAGAAAAATTCAGTTTCGACGGCAAAATTCAGTTTCGATAGTTAAGTTCAGTTTCGACAGTTAAGTTCAGTTTCGACAGTTAAATTCAGTTTCAACAGTTAAGTTCAGAGATGAGCGGCGGATGTATTTTACATCTAGCACTTTGTGGTTATGTATTTTACGTCATGTATTGGAGATGCTATTAGAATTCCACTCAGGTTAACGTTGTCTCTCTTGTCCTGCTTCAGCCTCGGCGCCGTACAACTCACCGGAGCTACTCCAACGATGAAACCCTCCATCACAGCGGAGCAGTACCTCGGGCTCCATCTCCAAACGCCTAAGATCTTCTCCCCTCCTCCGACAGCCAAGTCAACCGGAGCATCCTCACCGGCCAACCCAATCATGCTGAGATCGACATGGCTTCGCCAAAGAGGTTGTACACTTCTTGCATCTCTTTTTTACTCTACATGTTATGTATATTGTCCACTAAGCACTCGTAGTAATGGGAAATACGATTATTTTATCCTACTATATGACAAGCAGTGAGGTACCAGGCAACTTAGCTATCCGTGATGGACTCTCTTGAACGCCATCATTATTTATCTCTGCGTGTTTGAGCTATGTATTTGTCGATGGCCCTGGGAGTTGAGCTAGTATGGCAGTGGCCTGGGTCCAAAGTAATAGAAGTAGCACAAAAACATTTTTATAGTGTAGGATTTACCTTGCTCAAGCCTGCCTACTAGAATTGCCAGTGCTTGAAAGGAAAAGTGAATGAAAAACATAAGAATTGGAAAATTTCCTATGGTACTACTTTTCTTGCATTTGGTGCAACGGAATGGAGCAAAGGAAAACTGTAGGATTTGTTCCTTTAGTGTATCCTTGAAAGAAAAACCGTAGGAATTCTAATTTCCACTTGTCCTCCTTTTCATATTCCTATTCATCAAGCACAAGACTAAGACACTACTAGAAAAAGGCCTACTAATGGCGCACCGGTTTTGCCTACTAATGGCGCACTACCGGTGCGCCATTACTAGCACGCCATTAGTATTTTTTTACTAAAGTGGTGCGCCATTAGTATCTCGTATACTAATGGCGCACCATGTAGTGCGCCATTAGTATAGCCCACCACACAGAAGTGCGCCATTAGTAACATTTTTTTTTCAAATTTTTTTTAAATTTTTTTCAGAAAAAATTTTAAAAAATATATTTTTTAATTTTTTTTAATTTTTCTCTTAATCTCAGTTCACTATGGCTTAATCTCAGGTCAAATCACACTCTGTGGTCAAACTTCCCGAAAGGTCACCCATCCTCACACTACTCCAGCCCAAGCACTCTTAACTTCAGAGTTCTATCCAACCCCAGCAACAGCTCACTTCACAGGCACTTGTTGATATATTTAGCATATCAATCATATTATACCTTGTTGATGTCTAGGACTTTGTTCATCTTCATGACTATGATGAAATTTTGAAAAATATTTCAAACTTCCCGGTCATATTACGTATCATTTTTTGAAAAAAATCAAAAAAAAATCAAAAAAAAATCAAAACCAATTTTTTTTTCTGCTACTAGTGGCACACCACATCCACGGTGCGCCACTAGTAAGTTTGAATTTTTTTGAGTTTATTTGCCGCTAGATCTTGAAAGCCCCGTAACTTTTTTTTCTTTTAGGGTTTTGGGGATTTTGAAAATGTTTAACAGGGTTCCCCCGGTTAAATTTGGATGTAACTTTTCGAGTAGATGATTTTTCATATAAAAAACTTTTTCATCCAAGTTCGTATGCAAAAGTTATGCCCATTTTACAAATTTCTAGAGAGATTTTGCAAATAAAGTCGAAGTTCATATTTGTAAATTTTCCCAACAACTAGAGCACATATCACATGGGAAACATATTTTCTTTTATTTTTTTGACATTTCCATCATTTTCTTTTATTTTTTTTAAAACTGAAAAGGCGATCCACAGGGGGGGTGCATTCGGTGTTGGGGCAAGTTAGTAATGGCGCACCGTGGGGTGGTGCGCCATTACTAGTTTAACTAGTAATGGCGCACCACACCCACGGTGCGCCATTACTAGTTTTGAAAAAAATTTATATTTTTTTGATTTTTTTTTGAAAAAAACTTAGTAATGGTGCACCACTGGACAGTGCGCCATTACTAGTTAAAACGAGTAAGGGCGCACCGAGACATGGTGCGCCATTAGTAACAATTATTTTTTCCTTTTTTACTTTTTTTCAAAACTACTAATGGCGCACGACGGATGTGGTGCGCCATTACTATGTCAATTAGTAATGGCGCACTATACAACGGTGCGCCATTAGTAACAATTTTTTTTTATGTTTTCTTTCAAAACTACTAATGGCGCACCACACACCAGGTGCGCCATTAGTAATATATTACTAATGGCGCACCGAGACATGGTGCGCCATTAGAATATAGTAATGGCGCACCACATCACAGGTCCGCCATTAGTGGCCATTCCATCTATAGCCCTTTTTGTAGTAGTGAGAGATAGTAGCATAATAGCATTATAACCGTACATTTTCTTGTGGTTTGACTTAATCTCACCATGCTTTTTTGCATCCTGTGATCTTCCAATTGTTGTGAATCAAACACCCAGATTGGAGGAAATCCTGTGTTTTAAAATTCTCTATTTTGCACGTGCATTCCTATCCTATTCCTGCCTATTTCCTATCCCTGCATTGTTAGAATCCTCAAATTCAAACAAGCCCTTACTCAATTACTTCCGTTACAGATATGTGTCAAACAAAACCTTGTGTGGTTTGTCCTGCTCCTACAACGCTGTGTTCCACCCCAGCTGAGCTGCTCCAACGACGAAAGGGTCCACCACAGCAGGGATCCGCTCTCCAGACTGTCTTTTGCTGCCTCAGATCTTCTTCCCCGCCGCCGGAAGCCACGACAACTACATTACCATCATCAACTGAGTAGATGATCTTGAGGACTACACGGCTCCGCAAGAGAGGTTGCACTCTTCCGTGTCTGCTTACGTTATACATCGCTTAATATGATGACATGCTACATTATCGTCGTGTTCACCTATTAGACTCCGAGTCAGGTCCAAACTAATGCTGAAACTTGAGTTTTTAAATGGTTGTGGGGTACTCCGAGTCAGGTTCCTGATCATGTTAAAGGGAAGATGCTTGCATTGATAGCTGAGAATGAGAAAAAGAAGGATAAATCACTTGATATTGCTAGCTCTTGGTTGTACTTTTGAAGTCTGAACTTATTTATTAATGATGAAGCAGAATGCCCATGAAACAAATCTGTTTGTGTTGGTGTTTTATTGGATTATTTTCTTGTGTTATGTAATCTATTGTGTGTGTGTACCAAACAGACAATGATACAGATAGTTTATTATTTCTATGGTTGGCTGGTGGCACTATTCTTGGTCATACACTATAGTTTTTGTTTGCATGGTTACATGGTTAAATTAGTCTAGATGGACCAAACTTGTATAGTCTATGTGTTTATTAATAGTATTTGTTTGCATGGATACATGCTTGAATATTGTCCAGATGGACCAATTTTTAGTCTACATGCTTCTATAAAAGACAATTATTCAATTCAATAGTCGTATTGTTTTTCAACAGTTTGGAAATATCCATAATAATCTCAAATCTGCAAGTGCTTTTACAAATCCGCTATACGGACATAGCGTCCGCACTATCGCCCGCTATCCGCATTCCGCTATGCCGACCTCAATCCGCTATCAACCCGCTATCCGCTATTTAAAACCTTGGATGACGCTATGAAAACAGCCCAACGTATTAACGGGCCACAAAACAGGATGACTGTAACCTCGGGCTGAATTTAGCCCACAAGCAGAAAATGACAGTAACGGGCCGTAAGTAACGAATGCTGGAAATGAGCCCAAGAGTAAATGTGCTTTGACAAGGCCGGAAGATAACATGGGCTGGAAACGGCCCAATGGAATAACGGGCCGTTAATGGGTATAAAGTGATACACTGTTCATTACGGGTCAGTTTCACCACGGGCCGTTAATGGGCCAAGAGTTACAAAGGGCCTCATATGGGCTGAAAGACGTCATGAGTCATACATGGGCCAGAAGTGAAAACGGGCTGGAATCATATTGTATGGCCCAAATGACACTACTGGGCCTAATTCGGATAGGGCATAATGAGCCTTGGGTTAGCAGGCTGTAAATGGGCTATATGCGAACATGCCGTCAATAGGCTTTCCATGGGCCGGCCCGCCATCTTTTGACCAAGTCAAACGGGCCGGCCTTTTCACGGGAATGGGCCTCTATTGGGCCGTGCCACATGTCGACGTATCATAGGTGCCTTCTGTCCAATGAGTGGATGACATTTGTTCCAACGATGAGCCGACACGTGTTTCCTCCAGCAAATGATGATTTTACACGTGGAAAATTCCCATTGGTTTGGGCTATTAACGGGTTATCAGATCCAAAACCCGACCCGATAGCTTAACAGCGTTTCGTTACGGTGGATGCCACATGTCAGTCACCCTTGACGAAAGCACTTCTGTGACGCGCGATTTATCATCATGGAAGTGGACACTTCTGTGATGATAATTTTGGTAATGTCATGGAACACTTCTACGACAACACAAGTATGACTATCTTGATTCTGTCATAAAATCGTCATGGATGTACATGCATGACAAAAAACGGGACCTACTGTGACAAACACGTATCATCACGGAAGTGTATTTTTTGTAGTGCATGTTTTGTAACGGAGTTATCGGCAACTGGGAGGTGCCATATGGTTGTCGCTTTATTGTATGAATGCAATCGCCTTGTAATTGCTTTACTTTATCACTAAGCGGTAGCGATAGTCGTAGAAGCAATAGGTGGCGAGACGACAACGATGCTACGATGGAGATCAAGGTGTCGCGCAGATCATGACGGTGCTTTGGAGATGGAGATCAAAGGCACAAGATGATGATGGCCATATCATATCACTTATATTGATTGCATGTGATGTTTATCCTTTATGCATCTTATTCTGCTTGATTGACAGCAGCATTATAAGATGATCTCTCACTAAATTTCAAGGTACAAGTGTTCTCCCTGAGTATGCACCGTTGCCAAAGTTCGTCATGCCGAGACACCACGTGATGATCGGGTGTGATAAGCTCTACGTTCATATACAACGGGTGCAAGCCAGTTTTGCACACGCAGAAATACTCGGGTTAAACTTGACGAGCCTAGCATATGCAGATATGGCCTCGAAACACTAAGACCGAAAGGTCAAGCGTGAATCATATAGTAGATATGATCAACATAGTGATGTTCACCATGGAAAACTACTCCATCTCACGTGATGATCGGATATGGTTTAGTTGATATAGATCACGTGATCACTTAGATGATTAGAGGGATGTCTATCTAAGTGGGAGTTCTTGAATATGATTAACTGAACTTTAATTTATCATGAACTTAGTACCTGATAATATTTTGCTTGTCTATGTTGTTGTAGATAGATGGGCCGTGCTATTGTTCCGTTGAATTTTAATGCGTTCCTTGAGAAAGCACAGTTGAAAGATGATGGTAGCAATTACACGGACTGGGTCCATAACTTGAGGATTATCCTCATTGCCGCACAAAAGAATTACGTCCTGGAAGCACCACTGGGTGCCAAACCCGCTGCAACGCCAGATGTTATGAACGTCTGGCAGAGCGAAGCTAATGACTACTGGATAGTTTAGTGTGCCATGCTTTACGGCTTAGAACCGGGACTTCAACGACGTTTTGAACGTCATGGAGCATATGAGATGTTCCAGGAGTTGAAGTTAATATTTCAAGCAAATGCCTGGATTGAGAGATGAAGTCTCCAATAAGTTCTACAGCTGCAAGATGGAGGAGAATAGTTCTGTCAGTGTGCATATACTCAAAATGCCTGGGTTTAACAATCACTTAATTCAACTAGGAGTTAATCTTCCGGATGATAGTGTCATTGACAGAATTCTTCAATTAGTGCCACCAAGCTACAAAAGCTTCGTGATGAACTATAACATGCAGGGGATGGATAAGGAAATTCCTGTGACACCCTTGATTCAATCGTACACTAATCATACATGCAAATGTGTACGATCAAGATCAAGGACTCACGGGAAGATATCACAGCACAACTCTAGACACAAAATAAAATAATACAAGCTTTATATTACAAGCCATGGGCCTCGAGGGCTCGAATACATAAGCTCGAAAACACAAGAGTCAGCGGAAGCAACAATATCTGAGTACAGACATGAGTTAAACAAGTTGCCTTAAGAAGGCCACGACAAAAGCATCTACGATCGCAAAGGCAAGGCCTCCTGCCTGGAGCCTCCTAACTACTCCTGGTCGTCGGCGGTCTTTAACATAGTAGTAGGCACCATCGGGGTAGCAGTAGTCGTCTGTGGTGTCGTCTGGCTCCTGGACTCCACCATCTGGTTGCGTCAACCGGAAAGAAGAAGAAAGGGGGGAAATGGGGAGCAAGGCAACCGTTATTACTCATCCAAAGTACTCACAAGCAAGGATCTACACTACATATGCAACATTATCAAAGGAAGGCTGTATATGTGGACTGGGCTAGAGAAATGCCAGAATAAGAGGGGTAGAAGCTAGTCCTATCAAAGACTAGCATCTTATGGAAACCACCATATTGCAACAACAGCAGGGAGTTGAGTAGCATAAAGTAAAGTAGTAGTAGTGTTATCAACCTCGACCAGAGATCCTTTCTCGACTCCCTGCGACAAAGCAATCCTAGAGCCATACTATCCAATTCTCATCACAATCCAATTCTCATCACAAGTATCCAGTTCTAGTTGTATCGAACGGGATACAACTCCAAGTGTCTGTTACCATAGGACAGGCTATTGATAGATGTTTTCTTCCCTGCTGGGGTGCACGAACTTACCCACCATGCTCGATTAACTCCGGCCGGACACACTTTAATGGGTTATGCCCAGCCTCGGCCAAAAAATATGCCGCAACCCGACCTAGGCTTAATAGAGAGGTCAGCACGCCGGACGAAACCTATGCCCCCATGGGTCATGGGCCATCGCCCCGGGAACTCCTGCACGTTGCGTACGCGGCCGGTGAGCAGACCTAGCTACCTCCTTCAAAAAGGAAGGTACCAGTCCAATCCGGCACGTGCCGCACAATCGCTAACGTCTATTAAGCTTCGGCTGATGCATACGACGCAGAACGCCTATACTATGCCCACGTGGTGGTTAGTGCTATCAGGCCAGAGGCCCCTCGGATCAAATATCCAAACCGTTAGTGTGTTGGTAGTGCGGTCACGAGCAGAGATTCACGAAAGATGTGACCCCGTCGCCCCGTCACGAGGACTTGCGCCAAGGGCTAAGAATGCCCGGCCACGCCTCGTATTCAACTCTCGGGTACCCTCCAGGTAAACCCGTCTCCGCATCACTCGCAATTATGCTCGCGCGGGTACCCCTCAGGGTCGACCAGTCTTTAGTAACATGGTTCAGTGTAAAGTCATTTTAATCATAGTAACTGTGTGTCTTGACATCAACGGGAAAACCCAAGGAATCACCCCCGGTGAATTCCACTCGATGTAATCATCAAGGTGAACATAAGAGGGACCACCCTCGAGGTCCACACTTGAGGGATTGCACGACAGAGTCGTATCGGAAGTGGTTAAAGAGGAAATCACCCTCGATGATCACGACCAAATAGCTAGACTACAGGGTCAACATCGGAAGTGCTGATGAGGCCTCACCCTCGGCACTCGATAGTAACCCAGTAGTGTCGAGCAACTAAGGGGAAGTGATGTGCAGTGCCGGGGCCTGGTCGTCGATCGCGTTGATCGGGTCTTCAATGATGAAACAGCAAGGACAAGGTGGGGGTCACTGGTGGATCACTAACCAACCTATACTAAGCAGTTTAGGATAAGCAGGTAGGTAACAATGAGAAGGTTACAAAAGCAGGCTATGCATCAGAATAGGACCAAACAATAACAGTAGCAAAATCTAATGCGAGTATGAGAGAATGGAATGGGCGTTATCGGGATGATCAAAGGGGGGGTGTCGGTGTCAAAACCGGCGGATCTCGGGTAGGGGGTCCCGAACTGTGCGTCTAGGCGGATGGTAACAGGAGACAAGGGACACAATGTTTTTACCCAGGTTCGGGCCCTCTTGATGGAGGTAAAACCCTACGTCCTGCTTGATTAATATTGATGATGTGTATTACAAGAGTGGATCTACCACGAGATCAAGGAGGCTAAACCCTAGAAGCTAGCCTATGGTATGATTGTTGTAATGGATGTTATGTCCTACGGACTAAAGCCCTCCGGTTTATATAGACACCGGAGAGGGCTAGGGTTACACAGAGTCGGTTACAATGGTAGGAGATCTACATATCCGTATTGCCAAGCTTGCCTTCCACGCCAAGGAAAGTCCCATCCAGACACGGGACGAAGTCTTCAATCTTGTATCTTCATAGTCTTGGAGTCCGGCAGACGATGATAGTCCGGCTGTCCGGACACCCCCTAGTCCAGGACTCCCTCAGTAGCCCCTGAACCTGGCTTCAATGACGATGAGTCCGGCGCGCATAATGTTCGGCATTGCAAGGCGGGTTCCTCCTCCGAATCACCATAGAAGATTGCGAACACCAGGATAGTGTCCGGCTCTGCAAAATAAATTCCACATTCCACCGTAGAGAGAATAATATATACACAAGTTCAATCTGCTGACGTATTTTGCGGCATGACGTGACACCACTACCAAGCCTTTACTTGCATCATTTTTTATTGTACCGCCTCAGCGCGTTTAGCGCAGCGGTTTCCTTGGCACGTCTTGTCGAAGCAGAGATCGTGTTCCCCTTATTCCGGGATTCTCATCAATACGGACGTGGGTAACCCAACCGCGCCATTGATGGTGGCGCTTGGGGGATAAGCGAGTTTTACTAGGCCGGTGGGGACGCACAGTCTTCTTCCGCCTATATATAAGGGATAAGGATCCACCTTTTCACCTACGCCTTCTTCCTCCTTTGCTTATCGATCTCCGCGCACTCGAGCTCCCGCGCCCAAGTTTGCTCATCTCGTCTCAACCTTCTCCGACCATGTCTGGAGCGGGAGGCAAGTGGTTGGCCTCCACCGTTAAGGAGGAGCACATCACAAAGCTGCGCAGCGCCGGATACCTTTCCGGCGACATCGCGCACCGGCTGCCCGACGAGGGGAAGCTCATCCCCACCCCCAGGCCCCATGAGAGGGTCGTTTTCCTTCCCCACTTCCTCCGCAGACTGGGCTTTCCACTTCACCCCTTTGTCTGGGGCTCATGTTCTACTATGGCCTGGATTTCCATGATCTGGCGCCGAACTTCATCCTCAACATCTCGGCGTTTATCGTCGTGTGCGAGGCCTTCCTCTGCATCCAGCCCCACTTCGGCTTGTGGCTCAAGACCTTCAATGTCAAGCCGAAGGTAGTGAAGGGCACTCAAGCGGAGTGCGGAGCCGCCATATTGGGCAAGATGCCCAACGTCCTTTGGTTCGAAGGGGCCTTCATGGAATCCGTCAAGGGGTGGCAGTCGAGATGGTTCTATATCACCGAGCCGCGCGACCCTACGTGGGCGGCGGCCCCCGAGTTCAGATCTGGTATCCCTACGCAGCTCACCTCCTAGAAAGAGAAGGGCTTGCTATGGGGTAATTCGAAGGAGCTGACGGGACTCCAAGCCTGTATCCAGAAGCTGGTGAACAAGAAGCTCAGGCTTGTTAACATGGTCCAAGTCATGCTCGTCCGCCGGATTCTCCCATGCCAAGAACGGGCATTCAATCTGTGGGAGTTCGATCCGGAAGAGCACCAGGCGTTGAGCGGGCTCTTCGACACGACGTACGAAGGCGCCTGGAGGGTGCTGTTTAAGGGCGCCGAAGCCCCTGCATCCACGACAGAAGATCGCGGATTTCACTCGCAGCGTCCAGCCGACGAGGTAAGTGATTCTACCCCTTTACGGGACACTTGTTGTTAATAGTTCGACCCTAAGCGGGTTTCGATTTCCCTTTTCCTTTGACAGGACTGGATGAAGAAGGCCGAGCAGCTCATCTGCCCGGCTCCCATGCCAGAAAACCCAGTAGACGCCCGTCTAGCGGGGTTGCTGGTTCCGGCACCGCATGTGGTGCTGGAGAAGAAGGCCAAGAAGGTGGCCACGGGTACTCGAAAGAGTTCCCGTTTTCAGGTCTCCGACGACTCCGAGGCGGACTCCTCCCCCGAAGATGAGGAGGAGGAAGAAGACTCTCTCCCAGAGGAGGAAGAGAGGAAGAGGAAGGCTTCCCCAACAGGGAAGGCTGAAGGGTCCAAGAGGGGAAGAACTATTCCCCCGGACAGCTCTGCCAACACCAACGTTGGCGGCGAAGAGTGGCCTTCAAGGGCTAGGCCTCCGGCGAGATCGTAAGTATCCGGATTCCTGAATGATTTATAATTTATCTTTTGTGTCACATAGTGTCCTTCTAATGCCGCATACTGCCTGCAGTCCGGCCGATGATGATCTTCCCGCTTCATCGAGCGGGTCGTTGGCTCCGTCGGATGTGGATTCCATCCCGACTGCCTCCAGCCCTCGCTCCGCTGAGGACGCCGAGGTGGGATCCCAGGAAGGGACCCATCAGGAGGAGGCTCCGGAGGCACCGCAAGGCAGCCTCCCGGACTTTGCGCCGGACTCTACGTTGGAACCTGCAGTGGTTCCAGAGTCCGGCAGGCGGCCCCTTCGCAAGGAGGGAAAGACCGTGACGCCGGCGGCCTCCGTCCAACCGGAGACGCCGGACAACTTGCTGGAGGCGCTCAGAGGCGCTTCCATCGAGGAAGAACACCGCACTATCATGAGTGCGGTGATTCAAAAGGTTCAGCTCGCCAAGAGCGGGCTGACCGAAGCCTGCAGTAGCCTTCTAACAGGCTTTGAGGTAAGAAGTTAAAATTATGTAATATAATACCGCATAGATAGTAGCCCCTGATGCTCTGTTCGGTGTTCGGAAAGAAAAGCCGGATTGAGGATCTATAAAGATATACGCAGGGTTGCTAAAAAGTATGTCAATATGGGTTTACAGGCTGCGCTGCTGACCTCTGCCGCACTGACTGCGGAGGTCGGTGCATTGAAGCAGGATCTCGAGCGGTCCGAGCAAGAGCTCGGCCGTGCCAAGAAGCAGCTCGAGGACAAAGAAGGTGAGTAACACCACTTTGAATAGTTACCTTACAGAAAAGGATTTAGGTTGCAATAAAAGAATGAAAAGGATAACATGGGTACTGCAGGGGCCACAAAGGAGGTGGCAACCCTGAAGGAGGCTGTGTCTGCGGCCGAACGCAATGCGGCCGCGGAACGGGCAGAGCGAGAGAAGCAGGAGGCGCGGGTGGCGGAGGTGCGGCAAGAGCTCCAGGCTCTCATGGAGAAGCATGAGAGTTTGGAGCGCGACTCAAAGACTGGAGAGTCCGAGCTCGCCTCGGCTCTCGAAAGTGCCAAGTCCACCAAGGCCGAGGCCCGTAAGGCCCTTCAGGAGGTTGAGGATATGAAGAAAATAGCAGGGGGTAAGGCATTTTTCATGCAAAGCAAGCATGTTAATGTAAACTACCTCACACTTACCCGAATTCGGAGCTCTCCAGGGGCGTTTGCAGATCTGCCTCGCAATGTGTCTGATGCCGCCGCATTCTACCATGGCGAGGAGGGGAGCTCAACGGAGAAGGTCTTCTGGTCCCAGTACGCTGAGGCCGGCCATCCGGTGCCCCCTAGCGACCAGCTGAAGCAGCTGGTCGAGCTCCACAAGGTAGCTGAGGAGGCCATGAAGGGCCTCATAGTCCGGCTGTGGCCTGGACAGGCCATGCCTGGGAGCTACTTCGGCCTCGTGCGGCGGCTGGTGGACGCGTGCCCCTGGGTGGAGGTCATCAAGCGCTCCGCCTGTATTGAAGGTGCTCGTCGGGCCCTTGCCCGCGCAAAGGTGCACTGGGGCAGGCTGGATGCGGAGAGGCTTATCACCGACGCGCCGCCAGCGGGCAAGGAGTATCGTACGCCCGAGATGTACTATAAGACTGTCCTGAAGGGTGCCCGCAAGATTGCGGATGAGTGCCCCAGAGATGTAATTATTGAGTAGATTCGCTATGTATTATCCTGTGCGCTGAAAACTTTGTTCATATGCGCAAAGCAACGCTTGTTTGATTTAAAATATTACCTTCTGTGCGGCCGTTTATAAAATCTCAGAGATGGCAAGTCGTCGGCTTCAACCCCCAAGCCACGAGTGCTGGGGTGTTCGGGATAAACTTGAGCACTCTTGTTCCCATTTTTGGGTCCATCTAGGGAGGCGCTCAACACAACGAACAAGGAAACCGGACTTATAATGCTTGAACACTCTCACTTAGCCATAGAATTCTATAATTTTAAATTTCGGCGAAGCCCCTAGTATTCGGAAGACCGAATTCGGGGCGCTATCCACGCCTTCGTCGGACATTATCCGGTACTTCGCTCGAAGTGGCATAAGTCTTTAGGGACCCGAAAAGACCTCCCGAACAACGACCAGTCTCTTGCCTTATCATGCCAGTCAGTTTTAGCTTTCTCCACTGAGGCGCTCGCCCAGCTCAACCGGGGCGCAATCGAAGTGGTTCTCCCAGTGTCATCTTAGCCGACAGAACGGAACGTAAGGCACCAAAACGTGGGAGCCAGGGAAACCCAACTATTGACCCAAGACATGATTCGGAGCCGATTCATATAATGCTATAAGTTTGGGGTGTCGCACTTGTGAAAGTGTTAGGACTTATCACACCATAATGCGGGGAACATAAGCCCCTGGTGTATTCGACCGTATCAAAATATACGGGTGCAAGATGTCATTAGTGAACATATATGTAAAGTAATGCAATTATAGGCAAAAAGTGCTGCATTATTTATTCAAGGAATTCTGCTATGAGTGCGGAAGGATACAAATAGTGCGATAAGCAAGGGATTGGACTAAATAAACATGTCCCCATCCAGGGGTGGGCTGCGGACTGGTGTATATAATCGAATTTAATGCTCGTAATGGAGACCACCTGAGTGTTCGTCACAGCCTTTTTCCCTCCCTGGCTGTTGCATCGTGAGTTCGGCGGGTTCGCCGCCGGACAGGGCCTCTGGTGAACGGAGTCCTGTGTATACAAAGAAGGAAAATAGAAAAAAAAAGAGCGACACACTTGTGAGCCCCTGGTGTGGTCGAGCCGCACTCTGGGTCTGTTGTGGTCGTGCCCCTCCCCCTAGGCCCATGGTATCTCCAGAGCGTAATGATGTACGCGGAGGGTTGGTCTTGCAATCATGCGAGGGCTGGGGTTGGGGCCGCATTGCTACGCGTTCTCGGAACGTGCCAGGTGGTCTTGGTTGATGTTGCTCCGAGCACGTTTGGCCGTGTCCGGCCGTTTAACGGCCGGACTCGAAAATTGCCTTAGAAGGCTGCTCTGTACTTCTGCCGCGAGAGCCGCTGTATGTTCCTCCGTTTGGAGGGAGCGTTCCGTATTTCCGTTGACCGTGATGACTCCACGAGGGCCTGGCATCTTGAGCTTGAGGTATGCGTAATGCGGCACTGCGTTGAACTTTGCAAATGCGGTTCGTCCGAGCAGGTCGTGATAGCCGCTGCGGAACGGGACTATGTTGAAGATTAACTCCTCGCTTCGGAAATTGTCCGGGGATCCGAAGACCACTTCCAGTGTGACTGAGCCTGTACAATTGGCCTCCACACCTGGTATGACGCCTTTGAAGGTCGTCTTTGTAGGTTTAATCCTTGAGGGGTCTATGCCCATCTTTGCGCACTGTATCCTGATAAAGCAGGTTCAGGCTACTGCCGCCGTCCATCAGGACTCTCATGAGGTGAAATCCATCGACGATTGGGTCTAAAACCAATGCGGCGAATCCGCCATGGCGGATGCTGGTCGGATGGTCTCTTTGATCGAAAGTGATTGGGCAAGAGGACCATGGATTAAACTTCGGGGCGACTAGCTCCATCGCGTATACGTCCCTTAGTGCACGCTTCCGTTCCCTCTTGGGTATATGGGTTGCGTATATCATGTTTACCGTCCGCACTTGTGGGGGAAACCCTTCTGTCCTCTACTGTTCGGCGGCCGGGTCTCTTCTTCGTCATCACTGTGCATCCCTTTGTTGTTGTTTTCGGCAATTAACTTGCCTGCCTGCTTAAATACCCAACAATCTCTGTTGGTGTGGTTAGCTGGCTTTTCGAGGGTGCCATGTATCTGGCACGAGAGGTCGAGTATTCGGTCCAAATTGGACGGACCCGGAGTGGTTCTTTTGAATGGGTTCTTCCGCTGACCGGGTTTAGAGCCTCGGAATCCGGCGTTGACTGTCGTATCTTCCTTGTCGTCGCTGTTAATGCGACGCTTGTTTTTGCTTCGACGTGACCTGTCGTTGTGGTCCTTAGTATCCATACTGCCAGCATTTTTACTGAGGGTGTTGCTGCGAGCTAGCCAGCTATCCTCTCCCGCACAGAAGCGGGTCATTAGTGATGTGAGGGCTGCCATGGATTTTGGCTTTTCCTGTCCTAGGTGCCGGGCTAGCCATTCGTCACGGATGTTATGTTTGAAGGCTGCGAGGGCCTCTGCATCCGGACAGTCGACGATTTGATTTTTCTTTGTTAAGAACCGTGTCCAGAACTGTCTGGCTGATTCATTTGGCTGCTGAATTATGTGGCTTAGGTCATCGGCGTCTGGTGGTCACACATATGTGCCCTGGAAGTTGTCGAGGAATGCGGCTTCCAGGTCTTCCCAACACCCAATTGACTCTGCGGGCAAGCTGTTAAGCCAATGTCGAGCTGGTCCTTTAAACTTGAGTGGGAGGTACTTGATGGCGTGGAGATCGTCGCCGCGGGCCATATGGATGTGAAGGAGATAATCTTCGATCCAAACCGCGGGATCTGTTGTGCCATCGTAGGATTCGTTGTTGACGGGTTTAAACCCTTCAGGGATTTGATGATCCATTACTTCGTCAGTGAAGCATAGCGGGTGTGCGGCGCCTCTATATTGAGCAATATCACGACGTAGCTCGAGTGAGCGTTGTCTGCTGTGTTCGTCCCGGCCGGAGTTGTTGTATCCGGCGTGACGGTATTCGTCGTGGGTCGTTGGGCGCCCACGTGATCCGTAGATGGATCTGGATTGCCTTGCTTTGTCCTCCAATATATCTCGCAAGTCCGGCGCGTTCCCTCTTGGCTTCGTACTTTTGGAGCGATGCCGGGGTACAGTCTTGGTGGAGGGCCTGGATGCCTCTCTGTCGCGACCACGGGGTGGTCGGTCGGCCGTATTGTGCGCTGGTGATGAAGGTATGTATGCTTCTTCCTCTAATCGGGGGAGCAACTTGCATTTTGGGTAACTCTTGGAGGGACGTTCGAGTTCATATATACTCTTCGGCCGCGAGGACCTCAGTCCATCTGTCGGCCAGCAGGTCTTGGTCAGCTTGAAGCTGCTGCTGCTTTTTCTTTAGGCTATTTGCCGTGGCGATAAGCCTGCATTTAAAACGCTCTTGTTCGACGGGATCCTATGGCACGACGAATTCGTCGTCGTTGAGGCTTGCCTCGTCTCCAGAGGGAGGTATGTAATTATCATCCTCGACCTCTTCGTCTGCCGCTCTCTCGTGAGGGCTTGCTTCTACATCCTCCTGCGCTGAATCTTGCCGGAGGGGATTGTCTTCGGCACTTTCTGGGGTGTTATTATCTCCTGTGCCGGAATCTCCATTCTTGTTGTGGCGGGATTTAGAGTGGCGCTGCTGACGTTGGCGCTTGGGTTGTTTCTTTAAGGAATCTGCCTCCGCTGCTTCTTCGCCGTCCCCATCTTTTGGGGTGTCCACCATGTATATGTCATATGACGAGGTGGTCTTCCAGTGCCCTGTAGGCCCTGGTTCTTGTTCGTCTTCGGCATCATCGTCCATACCGTCGATGTCATCGGAGTCATAGTCTAGCATGTTGGTTAGATCGTAGACAGTGGCTACAAAGTGGGTGGTGGGTGGGTTTTGAATTTCTTCATCGTCCACATCCCAACCATCCTGGCCGTAATCCGGCCAGGGCTCTCCGGATAGCGAGAGATGCTTTAGCGAATTTAGGATGTCGCCAAAGGGTGAGTGTTGGAAGATGTCCGCAGCGGTGAACTCCATGATCGGCGCCTAATCAGATTCGATTGGCAGGGGCACGGGAGGTTCGGAGTCCGGCAAGGAGTCCGGCGCCTCGGAGTCGCAAGCTTTATAAGGGACAGGGTTAGTGTTCGACTCCATCGCCGTGGAAATTGCAGCCCCCGTGGCGGTGTCCAGCCACCCGTCCTCGATCTGCGCAATCGGCTCCGGACCGTGGGCCGGAGCGGATTTGTGTGCGGCCTCCAAGGTACTGTCCGGCGGCAGAGTTAGATCATGCCCATCGCGACAGTGCAGCACGCTCGGCTGCGGCTTGGATTCATCGAAGATCAAGTCTCCGTGGATATCCGCGGTGAAGTTTAAGCTTCCAAATCTGACCTGACGGCCAGGGGCGTAGCTTTCGATCTGCTCCAGATGGCCAAGTGAATTGTCCCGCAGCGCGAAGCCGCCGAACACGAAGATCTGTCCGGGAAGAAAAGTCTCACCCTGGATAGCGTTGTTGTTGATTGAAGGAGCCATCAAGCCTATCGGTGACGACACAGAGGAACTCTCAATGAAAGCACCAATGTCGGTGTCAAAACTGGCGGATCTCGGGTAGGGGGTCCCGAACTGTGCGTCTAGGCGGATGGTAACAGGAGACAAGGGACACAATGTTTCTACCCAGGTTCGGGCCCTCTTGATGGAGGTAAAACCCTACGTCCTGCTTGATTAATATTGATGATGTGTATTACAAGAGTGGATCTACCACGAGATCAAGGAGGCTAAACCCTAGAAGCTAGCCTATGGTATGATTGTTGTAATGGATGTTGTGTCCTACGGACTAAAGCCCTCCGGTTTATATAGACACCGGAGAGGGCTAGGGTTACACAGAGTCGGTTACAATGGTAGGAGATCTACATATCCGTATTGCCAAGCTTGCCTTCCACGCCAAGGAAAGTCCCATCCGGACACGGGACGAAGTCTTCAATCTTGTATCTTCATAGTCTTGGAGTCCGGCGGACGATGATAGTCCGGCTGTCCGGACACCCCCTAGTCCAGGACTCCCTCAGGGGGCTTGCCTGGTTGCTCTGGCAAGGAGGGGTCATCGTCGACGTAGTCGATCAGCAGGGCAGCATTGGTCTCGGAGTCTACCGGAGAGAAGAGGGGGAAGAAACAGTAAATATAAAGAAAACATAGCATCAGAAAGCATAACATGGCAATATGTTGTGCCAGGTGTGACCTAACGTATGGCTACACGACAAAGGTGAAGGGGGAATTTGACCGGGAATGTTTTCCCTGTTCTGGACCTATGTCAGACAAATGACCGCAGGGGGAATGTTCCATGTTCAGATAGTTAGATGTATCTGACAGGTAAACAAACCGCGTTTCCGGATTCGTCACGTTTTTCTAAGAAACTTTCATGTGGAAAACATTTTCATCCGAGTTACGGTTTATTTTCTATGAATTTCTAAATATTTAAACATTTTTTGGAATTAAATAAATTATCAGAAAAGAATTACTACGTCAGCATGACATCACTGTGACGTCAGCAGTCAACAGGACGGCTGACCAGGCCAAACTAACCACTGGGTCCCACTTGTCATAGACAGAGGGGCAGACAGAGCTTTATTTTAATGAAACAGAGTTAATTAATAGTTGGGCCCCACATGTGAGTGACCCATTAAACTAACTAATTAAGTTCATTTATAAAATCGTTTTAATTAGTTTAATTACGTGGTGGGGCCCACATGTAAGTGCCACTGGGCTGCCCAGTCAGCAGTTGACATGGTCATCCCAGTCAACTGGGGCCCGTGGGGCCCATTGGCAGTGACCCTGGGGGTGGCCCCAGGTCGGCCACATCGGATGCCGGCGCCGGAGTTGGCTCCGGCGAGCCAAAACGTGGCGGAGGGCGCCGGCGAGCCTCGGGATTTCGCCATGGTGGCTCAAAATGGGTGTGGCTACTCCCGTTCAAAAGCTAGCGACGTCGTGCGTCGCATGGAGCTACGGGTTGGGCTCGGGGATGACCGGAACGACGCCAGCGAGCGGCGAAGGTGGCGACGCGTACGGGTGGAAAATAGATTCGGCGGAGCAGCGTGCTACGAAGCAAAAGAAGAGGCTGGGCAGGTTCTACACGATGCTGTGAAGCTGTTGGGCGCACATCCGTGACCATTTGGTCACTGGAGGCACGCCGGCGACGAGCACGGGCGGCGGTGCGTTCGGGCGCACAACAAGCAAGGGGTAGGGGCCACGGGGGCAAGGAGAAGGAGCGGGGAGGAAGGAGAGCTCATCGTGGAGCACAAGGAGGCTCGGTGGCAGTTTAGGAGCTGTTGTTAGGGAACGTAGTAATTTCAAAAAAATTCCTACGCACACTCAAGATCATGGTGATGCATAGCAACGAGAGGGGAGAGTGTTGTCCACGTACCCTCGTAGACCGTAAGCGGAAGCGTTGTGACAACGCGGTTGATGTAGTCGTACGTCTTCACGATCCAACCGATCCAAGCACCGAACGTACGGCACCTCCGAGTTTAGCACACGTTCAGCTCGATGACATTCCCTGGACTCCGATCCAGCAGGGTGTCGGGGATGAATTCCGTCAGCACTACGGTGTGGTGACGATGATGATGCTCTACCGGTGCAGGGCTTCGCCTAAACTCCGCGACGATATGACCGAGGTGAAATATGGTGGAGGGGGGCACCGCACACGGCTAAGGAATGATCCGTAGATCAACTTGTGTGTCATGGGGTGCCCCCCTGCCCCCGTATATAAAGGAGCAAGGGAGGGGGTGGCCGGCCTAGGAGGAGGCGCACCAAGGAGGAGTCCTACTCCCACCGGGAGTAGGATTCCCCCCTTTTCAAGTAGTAGGAGTAGGAGTCAAGGAAAGGGGGAAGAGAAGAGAAGGAAGGAGGGGGCGCAGCCCCTCCCCCTAGTCCAATTCGGACTAGGTCTTGGGGGGGCGCCCAACCTCTCCTCTCTCTTTCTCCTAAAGCCCAATAAGGCCCATATACTCCCCGGCGAATTCCCGTAACTCTCCGGTACTCCGAAAAATACCCGAATCATTCGGAACCTTTCCGAACTCCGAATATAGTCGTCCAATATATCGATTTTTACATCTCGACCATTTCGAGACTCCTCGTCATGTCCCCGATCTCATCCGGGACTCCGAACTTCTTCGGTACATCAAAACTTATAAACTCATAATAAAACTGTCATCGTAACGTTAAGCGTGCGGACCCTACGGGTTCGAGAACTATGTAGACATGACCAAGAACTATTTCCGGTCAATAACCGATAGTAGAACCTGGATGTTCATATTAGCTCCTACATATTCTACGAAGATCTTTATCGGTCAAACCGCATAACAACATACGTTGTTCCTTTGTCATCGGTATGTTACTTGCCCGAGATTCGATCGTCGGTATCCAATACCTAGTTCAATCTCGTTACCGGCAAGTCTCTTTACTCGTTCCGTAATACATCATCCCGTAATTAACTCATTAGTTACAATGCTTGCAAGGTTTACGTGATGTGTATTACCGAGAGGGCCTAGAGATACCTCTCCGACAATCGGAGTGACAAATCCTAATCTTGAAATACGCCAACCCAACATGCACCTTCGGAGACACCTGTAGAGCTCCTTTATAATCACCCAGTTATGTTGTGACGTTTGGTAGCACACAAAGTGTTCCTTCGGTAAACGAGAGTTGCGTAATCTCATAGTTGTAGGAACTTTGTATAAGTCATGAAGAAAGCAATGGCAACATACTAAACGATCAAGTGCTAGGCTAACGGAATGGGTCAAGTCAATCACATCATTCTTCTAATGATGTGATCCCGTTAATCAAATGACAACTCATGTCTATGGTTAGGAAACATAACCATCTTTAATTAACGAGCTAGTCAAGTAGAGGCATACTAGTGATACTCTGTTTGTCTATGTATTCACACATGTATTATGTTTCCGGTTAATACAATTCTAGCATGAATAATAAACATTTATCATAAAATAAGGAAATAAATAATAACTTTATTATTGCCTCTAGGGCATATTTCCTTCAGTCTCCCACTTGCACTAGAGTCAATAATCTAGTTCACATCACCATGTGATTTAACACCAATAGTTCACATCACCATGTGATTAACACCCATAGTTCACATCGTCATGTGATCAATACCCAAAGGGTTTATTAGAGTCAATAATCTAGTTCACATCCCTATGTGATTAACACCCAAAGAGTACTAAGGTATGATCATGTTTTGCTTGTGAGAGAAGTTTAGTCAACGGGTCTGTCACATTCAGAGTCGTATGAATTTTGCAAATATTCTATGTCTACAATGCTCTGTATGGAGCTACTCTAGCTAATTGCTCCCACTTTCAATATGTATCCAGATTAAGACTTAGAGTCATGTGGATGAGTGCCAAAACTTGTATCGACGTAACCCTTTACGACGAACCTTTTTGTCACCTCCATAATTGAGAAACATATCCGTATTCCACTAAGAATAATTTTGAACAATGTCCAGTGATCTACTCCTAGATCACTATTGTACTCTCTTGCCAAACCATGGCAGAGTATACAATAGGTCTGGTCTATAGCATGCATACTTTTATAGAACCTACGATTGAAGCATAGGGAATGACTTTCACTCTCTTTCTATTTTCTGCCGTGGTCGGGATTTGAGTCTTATTCAATTTCACACCTTGTAACACAAGCAAGAAACTCGTTCTTTGACTGTTCCATTTTGAACTACTTCAAAATCTTGTCAAGGTATGTACTCATTGAAAAAACTTATCAAGCCTCTTGATCTATCTCAATAGATCTTGATGCTCAATATGTAAGTAGCTTTACTGAGGTCTTTCTTTTAAAGAACTCCTTTCAAATACTCCTTTATGCTTTCCAGAAAAATTCTACATCCTTTCTGATCAACAATATGTCACTCAAATATACTTATCAAAAAGGATGTAGTGGTCCCACTCACTTTATTCTAAATACAGGCTTCATTGCAAGTCCGTATAAAACTATATGCTTTGATCAACTTATCAAAGCGTATATTCCAACTCCGAGATGCTTGCACTAGTCCACAGATGGATTGCTGGAGCTTGCACATTTTGTTAGCACCTTTAGGATTGACAAAACCTTCTGGTTGCATCATATACAACTCTTCTTTAAGAAAACCATTAAGGAATGCAGTTTTGACATCCATTTGCCAGATTTCATAAAATTTGGCAATTGCTAACATGATTCAGACAGACTTTTAAGCATCGATACGAGTGAGAAAATCTCATTGTATTCAACATCTTGAACTTTGTCAAAAACCTTTTTCGACAAGTCTAGCTTTGTAGATAGTAGCACTACTATCAGCAACTGTCTTCCTCTTGAAGATCCATTTATTCTTAATGACTCACCGATCATCGGGCAAGTCAATCAAAGTCCACACTTTGTTCTCATACATGGATCCTATCTCAGATTTCATGGCCTCAAGCCATTTCGCGGAATCTGGGCTCATCATCGCTTCCTCATAGTTTGTAGGTTTGTCATGGTCAAGTAACATGATCTCCAGAACAGGATTACCGTACCACTCTGGTGTGGATCTCACTTTGTTTTACCTACGAGGTTCGGTAGTAACTTGATCTGAAGTTACATGATCATCATCACTAGCTTCCTCACTAATTGGTGTAGTCATCACATGAACAGATTTCTGTGATGAACTACTTTCCAATAAGGGAGCAGGTACAGTTACCTCATAAAGTTCTACTTTCCTCCCACTCACTTCTTTCGAGAGAAACTTCTTCTCTAGAAAGGATCCATCTTAGCAACGAATAATTTGCCTTCGGATCTATGATAGAAGGTGTACCCAATAGTTACCTTTGGGTAATCTATGAAGACACACTTCTCCGATTTGGGTTCGAGCTTATTAGGTTGAAACTTTTTCACATAAGCATCGCAGCCCCAAACTTTAAGAAACGACAAATTTTGGTTTCTCGCCAAACCACAGTTCATAAGGCGTCATCTCAACGGATTTTGATGGTGCCCTATTTAAAGTGAATGCAGCTGTCTCTAAGGCATAACCCCAAAAGAATAGTGGTAAATCGGTAAGAGACATCATAGATTGCACTATATCCAATAAAGTACGGTTATGACGTTCGGACACACCATAACGGTGTGGTGTTCCATGTGGCGTGAGCTGTGAAACTATTCCACATTGTTTTATATGAAGGCCAAACTCGTAACTCAAATATTCTTCTCCACAATCAGATCGTAGAAACTTTATTTTCTTGTTACGATGATTCTCCACTTCACTCTGAAGTTCTTTGAACTTTTCAAATGTTTCAGACTTGTGTTTCATTAAGTAGATATACTCATATCTGCTCAAATCATCTTGTGAAGGTCAGAAAATAACGATACCTACCACGAGCATCAACACTCGTTGGACCGCATACATCGGTATGTATTATTTCCAACAAGTCGGTATCTCGTTCCATTGTTCCGAAGAACAGAGTTTCAGTCATCTTGCCCAAAAGGCATGGTTCGCAAGCATCAAATGATTCATAACCAAGTGATTCCAAAAAACCCATCAGCATGGAGTTTCTTCATGCGCTTTACACCGATATGACCCAAACGGCAGTGCCACAAATAAGTTGCACTATCATTATTAACTTTGCATATTTTGGCATCAATATTATGAATATGTGTATCACTACGATTGAGATCCAACAAACTATTTTCATTGGGTGTATAACCATTGAAGGTTTTATTCATTTAAGCAGAACAACAAATATTCTCTGGTTTTAAATGAATAACTGTATTGCTATAAACATGATAAAATCATATTCATGCTCAACGCAAACGCCAAATAACATTTATTTAGGTTTAACACTAATCCCGAAAGTATAGGGAGTTTTGCGATGATGATCATATCAATCTTGGAACTACTTCCAACACTCATCGTCACTTCCCTTTCAACTAGTCTCTGTTCATTCTGTAACTCCTGTTTCGAGTTACTAATCTTAGCAACCGAACAAGTATCAAATACTCAGGGGCTACTATAAACACTAGTAAGGCACACATCAATAACCTGTATATCAAATATACCCTTGTTCACTTTGCCATCCTTCTTATCCACCAAATATTCAGGGTATTTCTGCTTCCAGTGACCATTTCCTTTGCAGTGTAAGCACTCAGTTTCAGGCTTTGGTTCAGTTTTGGGCTTCTTCGTGGGAGTGACAACTTGTTTTCCATTCTACTTGAAGTTTCCCTTTCTTTCCCTTTGCCCTTTTCTTGAAACTAGTGATCTTGTCAATCATCAACACTTCATGCTCTTTCTTGATTTCTACCTTCGTTGATTTCAACATCATGAAGAGCTCGGGAATCGTTTTCGTCATCCCTTGCATACTATAGTTCATCATGAAGTTCTAGTAACTTGGTGATGGTGACTAGAGAACTCTGTCAATCACTATCTTATCTGGAAGATTAACTCCCACTTGATTCAAGCGATTGAAGTACCCAGACAATCTGAGCACATGCTCACTAGTTGAGCGATTCTCCTCCATCTTTTAGCTATAGAACTTGTTAGAGACTTCATATCTCTCAACTCGGGTATTTGCTTGAAATATTAACTTCAATTCCTGGAACATCTCATATGGTCCATGACGTTCAAAACGTCTTTGAAGTCCCGATTCTAAGCCATTGAGCATGGTGCACTAAACTATCAAGTAGTCATCATATTGAGCTTAGCCAAACGTTCATAACGTCTGCATCTGCTCCTGCAATAGGTCTGTCACCTAGCGGTGCATTAAGGACATAATTCTTATGTGCAGCAATGAGGATAAACCTCAGATCACGGATCCAATCTGCATCATTGCTACTAACATTTTTCAACACAATTTCCTCTAGGAACATATCAAAATAAACATATGAAAGCAACAACGCGAGCTATTGATCTATAACATAAATTGCAAAATACTACTAGGACTAAGTTCATGATAAATTAAAGTTCAATTACTTAAGAACTCCCACTTAGACAGACATCTCTCTAGTCATCTTAAGTGATCACGTGATCCAAATCAACTAAACCATAACCGATCATCACGTGAGATGGAGTAGTTTTCAATGGTGAACATCACTATGTTGATCATATCTACTATATGATTCACGCTCGACCTTTCGGTCTCCGTGTTCCGAGGCCATATCTGCATATGCTAGGCTCGTCAAGTTTAACCTGAGTATTCCGCGTGTGCAAAACTGGCTTGCACCCGTTGTAGATGGACGTAGAGCTTATCACACCCGATCATCACGTGGTGTCTGGGCACGACGAACTTTGGCAACGGTGCATACTCAGGGAGAACACTTCTTGATAATTAGTGAGAGATCATCTTAAAATGCTACCGTCAATCAAAGCAAGATAAGATGCATAAAAGATAAACATCACATGCAATCAATATAAGTGATATGATATGGCCATCATCATCTTGTGCTTGTGATCTCCATCTCCGAAGCATCGTCATGATCACCATCGTCACCGGCGCGACACCTTGATCTCCATCGTAGCATCATTGTCGTTTACGTCGTCTATTGCTTCTACGACTATTGCTACCGCTTAGTGATAAAGTAAAGCAATTACAGGGCGTTTGCATTTCATACAATAAAGCGACAACCATATGGCTCCTGCCAGTTGCCGATAACTTCGGTTACAAAACATGATCATCTCATACAATAAAATATAGCATCACGTCTTGACCATATCACATCACAACATGCCCTGCAAAAACAAGTTAGACGTCCTCTACTTTGTTGTTGCAAGCTTTACGTGGCTGCTACGGGCTGAGCAAGAACCATTCTTACCTACGCATCAAAACCACAACGATAGTTCGTCAAGTTAGAGTTGTTTTGACCTTCGCAAGGACCGGGCGTAGCCACACTCGATTCAGCCAAAGTGAGAGAGACAGACACCCGCCAACCACCTTTAAGCACGAGTGCTCGTAACGGTGAAACCAGTCTCTCGTAAGCGTACACGTAATGTCGGTCCGGGCCGCTTCATCTCACAATACCGCCGAACCAAAGTATGACATGCTGGTAAGCAGTATGACTTGTATCGCCCAGAACTCACTTGTGTTCCTCTCGTGCATATGACATCTATGCATAAAAACCTGGCTCGGATGCCACTGTTGGGGAACATAGTAATTTCAAAAAATTTCCTACGCACACGCAAGATCATGGTGATGCATAGCAACGAGAGGGAGAGTGTTGTCCACGTACCCTCGTAGACCGTAAGCGGAAGCGTTATGACAACGCGGTTGATGTAGTCGTACGTCTTCACGATCCGACCGATCCAAGCACCGAACGTACGGCACCTCCGAGTTCAGCACACGTTTGGCTCGGTGATGTTCCCTGGACTCCGATCCAGCAGGGTGTCGGGGATGAGTTCCGTCAGCATGATGGTGTGGTGACGATGATGATGCTCTAACGGCGCAGGGCTTTGCCTAAACTCCGCGACAATATGACCGAGGTGGAATATGATGGAGGGGGGCACCGCACACGGCTAAGGAATGATCCGTAGATCAACTTGTGTGTCATGGGGTGCCCCCTGCCCCCGTATATAAAGGAGCAAGGGAGGGGGTGGCCGGCCTAGGAGGAGGCGCACCAAGGAGGAGTCCTACTCCCACCGGGAGTAGGATTCCCCCCTTTCCAAGTAGTTGGAGTAGGAGTCAAGGAAAGGGGGAAGAGAAGAGAAGGAAGGAGGGGGCGCAGCCCCTCCCCCTAGTCCAATTCGGACTAGGCCTTGGGGGGGGGGCGGCCAACCTCTCCTCTATCTTTCCCCTAAAGCCCAATAAGGCCAATATACTCCCCGGCGAATTCCCATAACTCTCTGGTACTCCGAAAAATACCCGAATCACTCGAAACCTTTCCGAACTCCGAATATAGTCGTCCAATATATCGATCTTTACGTCTCGACCATTTCGAGACTCCTCGTCATGTCCCCGATCTCATCCGGGACTCCGAAATTCTTTGGTACATCAAAACTTATAAACTCATAATAAAACTGTCATCGTAACGTTAAGCGTGCGGACCCTACGGGTTCGAGAACTATGTAGATATGACCGAGAAATATTTGCGGTCACTAACCAATAGTGGAACCTGGATGTTCATATTAGCTCCTACATATTCTACGAAGATCTTTATCGGTCAAACCGCATAACAACATACGTTGTTCCTTTGTCATCGGTATGTTACTTGATCGAGATTCGATCGTCGGTATCCAATACCTAGTTCAATCTTGTTACCGGCAAGTCTCTTTACTCGTTCCATAATACATCATCTCGTAACTAACTCATTAGTTACAATGCTTGCAAGGCTTAAGTGATGTGTTTTACCGAAAGGGCCCAGAGATACCTCTCCGGCAATCGGAGTGACAACTCCTAATCTTGAAATACGCCAACCCAACATGCACCTTCGGAGACACCTGTAGAGCTCCGTTATAATCACCCAGTTACGTTGTGACGTTTGGTAGCACACAAAGTGTTCCTCCGGTAAACGGGAGTTGCATAATCTCATAGTTGTAGGAACTTTGTATAAGTCATGAAGAAATCAATAGCAACATACTAAACAATCAAGTGCTAGGCTAACGGAATGGGTCAAGTCAATCACATCATTCTTCTAATGATGTGATCTCGTTAATCAAATGACAACTCATGTCTATGGTTAGGAAACATAACCATCTTTAATTAACGAGCTAGTCAAGTAGAGGCATACTAGTGACACTCTGTTTGTCTATGTATTCACACATGTATTATGTTTCCGGATAATACAATTCTAGCATGAATAATAAACATTTATCATGAAATAAGGAAATAAATAATAATTTTATTATTGCCTCTAGGGCATATTTCCTTCAGCTGTAGGGGCGGTGCCGGAGACGAAGAAGATCGACAGCAGCCGGAGATGGGGACGAAGGGGATCCGATGCTGTAGCGCCTCCGAGCTCCAGCTGAGGCCACCAATCGAAGGAGTCGACCCCGGCGGAGCTCACCGACAGGGTCAGCGGGCGCGGGGCCGCCAGTGGCCGCGACAACGATGGAGGGCGGCGGCGACTAAGCTCGGAGGTGGACGGGGAATTGAGGGGGAGGCGAGGTGGAAACTGGTGGGTTGAGGGAGATGCGGAGCGGGGCAAGCGGTGAGGTGAGTGGGAGAGGCGCCCGAGGCGTCGCTCTTATCCTCTCCTGGCGAGGCCGACGAGGTGGTCCGGCGGGGCTCGCCCCTGTTGCGACCACGTTCGGGGGAACAGGGGGAGAAGGCGACCCGGTGAGGGGCTGGGCCGGACCAGCTGGAGTGGGCCGAGGCTCGGTCCAGGCACTGTGCACTTGACCCAGTGCATAGTGGACTGTGCTCTTTCTCTTTTTTTTATCTTTTGCTTTTTCTTTTAACAACTTTCTGATATAGCTATTTTAGGCCATTTAGGCACTTTGCAAAAATGTTGGTTCACCACCAATATTGTCAAAAGAATATTTGCCACATGATGAACATTTTAGTTTTCATGTTTGAGAAATTTTGAATTTCACTTAGAATTTGAATTTGAATTCAATTGGAATAATGAAAGAGATAGAAGACAATGATGACCAAACAATTGTTTAGCAAAATGATTAGCTTAACCCCAAGGGTTGCTGTAGTATCATTACACCGGGGTGTTACAACTCTCCTCCTCTAAAAGAAATTCTCGTCCCGAGAATTAAGAGGTAGAAGGGAACATGTCGGGGTATTCAGCCCGGAGGTTATCTTCGCGTTCCCAAGTTGCTTCATCTTTAGTATGATTCGACCATTGCACTTTGAGGAACTTGGTAACCTTCTGGCAGGTTCGACTTTTAGCTTCTTCAAGAATGCGGATCAGATGCTCTTTATAAGTGAGATCATCTTGAACTTCAATCAATTTCGGATCCACTTCACGTTCCGGATCCTTGAAACATCGACGAAGTTGCGACACGTGGAAGACGTTATGGACGTGAGAGAACTGAGGTGGCAACTCCAATTGATAAGCCACCAGTCCTCGACGGGCGAGAATGCGGAAGGGACCAATGTAGTGTGGAGCTAGCTTGCCCTTGACTCCGAACCGATGAGTGCCTCTCAAAGGAGTGACACACAGATAAGCTCGATCACCAGGTTGATAAGTTGAAACCGAGTGTTTCTGGTCATAGTTGCTATTCTGGTGGGACTGGGCCGCCTTGAGATTATCCCGGACAATGTGAACCTGCTCTTCAGCTTGTTGAATAATATCCAGACCAATGAGTGTCCTTTCCCTAGTTTCTGACCAATTCAGAGGGGTTCGCCACTTACGTCCATAGAGCACCTCGAAGGGTGCCATCTTCAAGCTGGCTTGGTAGCTGTTGTTATAAGAGAACTTAGCATAAGGGATAGATTCTTCCCACTTCTTGCTGAAAGAAATAACACAAGCCCGAAGCATGTCTTCAAGAATTTGATTGACTTGCTCTACTTGGCTTTGGGATTGGGGATGATAAGCAGTGATCCAGGTAATATGAGTTCCCATTGCCTCTTGGAAACTATCCCAGAACTTCGACGTGAAAATACTTCCACGGTCTGAACTGATCTCCTTCGGAATGCCGTGAAGTGACAAAATTATGGAGATATACAAATTTGCTAATTGACTAGCAGTGATTGTCTCCTTGACAGGCAGAAAGTGAGCAACTTTCGAGAATTGGTCGATGACAACAAAGATAGCATCGTTACCTTTCTGAGACTTGGGAAGGCCAGTGATGAAGTCCATCTGAATCTTATCCCACTTCCATTCAGGAATCGGAACCGGTTGTAGAAGTCCCGTCGGTTTCTGATGTTCTGCTTTGACGTGATGGCAAACGTCACATTCTTCGATATATCGAGCAATGTCTTGCTTCATCTTAGACCACCAGTACTTTTGACGGATGTCTAGATACATCTTGGTACTTCCCGGGTGAATAGAGAGAGGGGTGTCATGTGCTTCTTTCATCACCTTCTCTGTCATAAGCTCGAACCGGGGTACTACAATGCGACCTCTGAAGTATAAGGTTCCATCTTCACCAAGTGAGAAATCTCTGGATTTCTCTAAGGCAAGATCCTTTTTCATCAAATCAAGGTGAGCATCTTTGGCTTGAGCAGACTTAATTGCTTTCAGCAGAGCTGGTTCCAGGACAAAGTTATTCAGAGAACCCTGTGGAACTAGTTGGAGGTTCAGCTTGCATAGCTCTTCATAAAGGCAGGGTTGAGCTTTGAAAACCATGTGATTGTTGCAATAAGACTTACAGCTCAGAGCATCGACCATTACATTAGCCTTACCAGGGGTATAGGATATACCGCAGTTGTAGTCAGCAATAGCTTCCATCCATCGCTGCTGACGAAGATTCAGATCTGGCTAGGTAAACAGGTACTTCAGACTCTGATGATCAGTGAAGATTTCACAACGATTACCGAGAAGGTACTGTCGCCATAGCTTCAGTGCAAAGATAACTACAGCAAGCTCGAGGTCGTGAACTCGGTATTTCTCTTTGTGAGGATGCACTTGATGGGATGCATAAGCAATCACTCTGCGCTCTTGCATTAGGACACAGCCTAATCCTTGTTGTGAAGCATCACAATAGATGACAAAGTCCTTGCGAGAATCAAGGGGAGCAAGCACTAGGGCAGAAGTCAGCTTGTCCTTGAGTGTCTGGAAACTTTCCTGACATTTGTCTGTCCAATCGAACTTAACGCCTTTGTGAAGCAGATTAGTCAGTGGCTTGGCGATCTTGGAGAAGTTCTCGACGAAACGCCGGTAATAGCTGGCAAGTCCGAGAAAGCTTCTGACTTGCTTGACAGTCTTCGGAGGGGTCCAGTCAAGAATAGCCTGAACTCGCTCTGGGTTGACGGCAATACCATCCTTGGAGATGACATGCCCAAGGTAGGTGACTTCGGGTAACCAGAATTCGCACTTGGAATACTTGGCATAAAGTTGATGCTCTCGAAGCTTCTCTAGAACAAGTCGAGGATGTTCAACATGTTCTTCTTTGTTCTTCGAATATACCAGTATATCATCTAGATAGACTACGAAGAACTTGTCGAGGTAATCTATGAATATATAGTTCATCAGACGAGAGAATGTAGCTAGAGCATTGGTTAAGCCGAAAGACATGACAGTGTACTCGTAAGAACCATAACGAGTGACGAATGCGGTCTTTGGAATATCCTCTTCACGGACACGGACCTGGTGGTAACCCAACCTCAAGTCGAGTTGAGAGAATATCGATGAACCACCCAGTTGATCGTACGGATCATTGATCCAAGGAAGGAGATATTTGTTCTGAATTGTTGCTTGGTTGATAGGACGACAGTCTTGGACCAAATGGTTCGTTCCGTCCTTCTTCTTGACGAAGAGAGAAGGTGCTCCCCAAGCAGAGGAACTTGGATGGATGAAACCCTTGCGAAGAGATTTGTAGATTTCATCCTTAAGTTCAAGGAGCTCATGAGGCGGCATCTTGTAGTGTCGTTTGGCGATAGGAACGGTGCCTGGTTTCAAGTCGATGACGAACTCAATAGCTCGGGCAGGGGGTATCCCTGGAAGTTCTTCTGGAAAGACGTCTTGGAAGTCGCGAACGACTGGAATCTTTTCAATTCCCTCAAGAGGTGTTGCGTTCAACGCATTCAAGACATAAAGTCGTGCTTCAGCATTTTGAACAAGCTGAGCATGGTAGCTTACTATCTCATCAGAAGGATGTGGAGGTGAACGACCTTGGTGGCGCAAACGATAGAGGAAGTATGTGCTTTCGACCATTCCATTCCCAGAATGAGGTCAATATTGGAAGACTCCAGAATAATGGGAGAAACAAGGAATTCCAACCCTTCAATCTCAGCGGGAACGTCGCAACCAATCTTGGTAGTTTGGCATCGGCCCGCAGGGGTGCGTACCACTATTGGAGTCTTCATGGGCTCGCATCGAATGTCGTGTGCGTATGCAAAATTTTCTTACATGAATGAATGTGATGCCCCTGAATCTAATAAAACTGAAGCTGGTATTGAATTAACGAGAAGAGTACCCATCACAGTGGTAGGCTGGTCTTGAGCTTCATTCATATCAAAATGATTAGCCCGACCACGACCATAAGGTCTGGCATTGTTGTTATGGGGCTGATTTTTACGTCTAGTTGAAGGCAGAGCCAGCTGACTCTTTTTCTGATTGCACTCTTTGGCAAGGTGACCTAGGCGGCCACATATGAAGCACAGACCATCATTGGGATTGGGAGCAGGAGCTTGGGGTGGTACAACTCGAAGAGGCTGCCTCTACGGTGGAGGGGGAAGATGAGGTGCAGCATAGGACTATCTTGGAGCAGGTGCAGTTGGACGATACATGTTGTGGGGGATCCATATCAGACGCTTCTGCGCTGACGGGCCCGAAGATGAGCCAGCGTCACGGCTGCACCTGAGGGATCCCTGGTGTTCCTGAAGACCAGTCTCAACCTGAATAGCCTTGTTCACCAAGGTGGCAAAGTCAGCAAATTCATGCACCAGGAGCGCTAGCTTGATATCAGGGTGAAGTCTGTCATGAAACTTCTCTTGCTTACAAGCATCAGTTTTAATGTCTTCTTCAGCATAACGACACAAGTCCAGGAATTCCCGTTGATAAGCATCTACACACTTGTTGCCTTGGGTGAGGTTGCGGAAATCTCGCTTCTTCCTGTCCATGATTCCCTGAGGAATGAAGCGGGCACGAAAGGCAGCTTGGAAATCCGGCCAAGTGATGACCGTTCCAACAGGTAGGGTACGCCTGTGGCTATCCCACCATTGAGCAGCGGGACCCTTCAGAAAGAATGATGCAAAGGTGACATAGCTAGCAAGGGCCACACTAGCAGACTCCATTTCATACATGATATTGCGGAGCCAGTCATCAGCATCAAGGGGTTGAGTTCAGCTGCGGTAGACAGTTGGGTTGAGACGCATGAAGTCCTATAGAGTTACTGGGGCTGGCTGCTGATTCATGTTCGGACAAGGAAACTGAGCCATCATTCGTTCCATGAACTGGCGGTTCAGCTCGAATTGTTGCATCATTCCGGCAAAGAATTCGGGTGGTGGTGGATCGTTGGCACCATGGCCACGACCAGCGGGTCTAACCATCCTGCTAACATGTAACAGGGTGTAGTTCAGCATTGAGCATTTGCAAAGACAAGGATCATTCACGATGAAACATGCATGAAGGTAGAGGTATGATGGATACCACATAGTAGTCAACTCAATGACGTGTGTACTATTCAAGAGGCTATTCTAAGGAATAACTATGGCTTATCCAACTTTGGGGTGAATGTGGTCACGGGATCCTAATGTTAGAGTTAGTAAATTCGTTTAACCCGAGTATAAGAGAGTTCAGAGTCCCAGAGTATAGACAAGGAGTAAAAGATCCTAATACCAACCAATGGCGACGTGGGCCCATATGACTAACAGCCATGTTAGTAAAAGTTTTGTAGTGACTAGACTCAACTTCGGCCAAGGAGTTGGAAAGGGGGCTACCTACAGGCAGTCGACTCTGATACCAACTTGTGACGCCCACGATTCAATCGTACACTAATCATACACGCAAATGTGTACGATCAAGATCAAGGACTGACGGGAAGATATCACAACACAACTCTAGACACAAAAGAAAATAATACAAGCTTTATATTACAAGCCATGGGCCTCGAGGGCTCGAATACATAAGCTCGAAAACACAAGAGTCAGCGGAAGCAACAATATCTGAGTACAGACATGAGTTAAACAAGTTGCCTTAAGAAGGCCAGCACAAAAGCATCTACGATCGAAAAGGCAAGGCCTCCTGCCTGGGAGCCTCCTAACTACTCCTGGTTGTCGGCGGTCTTTGACATAGTAGTAGGCACCCTCGGGGTAGCAGTAGTCGTCTGTGGTGTCGTCTGGCTCCTGGACTCCACCATCTGGTTGCATCAACCGGAAAGAAGAAGAAAGGGGGGAAAGGGGGAGCAAGGCAACCGTGAGCACTCATCCAAAGTACTCGCAAGCAAGGATCTACACTACATATGCAACATTATCAAAGGAAGGCTGTATATGTGGACTGGGCTGCAGAAATGCCAGAATAAGAGGGGGAGAAGCTAGTCCTATCGAAGACTAGCATCTTCTGTAAACCACCATCTTGCAGCAATAGGAGGGAGTAGAGTAGCATAAAGTAAAGCAGTAGTAGTGTTGTCAACCTCGGCCAGAGATCCTTTCTCGACTCCCTGCAAGAAAGCAATCCCAGAGCCATACTATCCAATTCTCATCACAATCCACTTCTCATCACAAGTATCCAGTTCTAGTTGTATCAATCGGGATACAACTCCAAGTGCCCATTACCGTAGCACAGGCTATCAATAGATGTTTTCTTCCCTACAGGGGTGCACCAGCTTACCCACCAGGCTCGATTAACTCCGGCCGGACACACTTTCCTGGGTTATGCCCGGCCACGGCCAAACAATACGCCGCAACCGGACCTAGGCTTAATAGAGAGGTCAGCACACTGGACTAAACCTGTGCCCCCAGGGGTCATGGGCCATTGCCCCGAGAACTCCTGCATGTTGCGTACGCGGCTGGTGAGCAGACCTAGCTACCTCCTTCAAAAAGGAAGGTGCTTAGCAGTCCAACTCGATGCGTGTCGCTCAGTCGCTGACGTCTATTAAGCTTCGGCTGATGCATACGACGCAGAACGCCCATACTATTCCCATGTGATGGTTAGTGCTATTAGGCCAGAGGCCCCTCGGATCAAATATCCAAACCGTTAGTGTGTTGGTAGTGCGGTCACGAGCAGAGACTCACGAAACATGTGACCCCTTCGCCCCATCTCGAGGACTTGTGCCAAGGGCTAAGAATGACAGGCCAAGCCTCGTATTCAACTCTCGGGTACCCTCCAGGTCAACCCGTCTCCACATCACTCACAAGTATGCTCGCGCGGGTACCCCTCAAGGTCGACCCGTCTTTAGTAACATGGTTCAGTGTAAAGTCATAGTAATCATAGTAATTGTGTGTCTAAACATCAAGGGGAAAACCCGAGGAATCACCCCTGGTGAATTCCACTCGATGTAATAATTAAGGTGAACGTAAGAGGGACCATCCTCGAGGTCCACACTTGACGGGTTGCACGACAGAGTCGTATCAGAAGTGGTTAAAGAGGAAATCACCCTCGATGACCATGACCAAATAGCTACACTACAGGGTTAACATCAAAAGTGCTAATGAGGCCTCACCCTCGGCACTCGATAGTAACCCAGTAGTGTCGAGAAACTCAGGGGAAGTGATGTGCGGTGCTGGGGCCTGGTCTTCGATTGTGTTGATCGTGTCTTCGATGATGAAACAGCAAGGACAAGGTGGGGGTCACTGGGGGATCACTAACGAACCTATACTAAGCAATTTAGGATAAGCAGGTAGGTAACAATGAGCAGGTTACAAAAGCAGGCTATGCATCAGAATAGGAGCAAACAATAACAGTAGAAAAATCTAATGCAAGTATGAGAGAATGGAATGGGCGATATCGGGATGATCAAAGGGGGGGGGGCTTGCCTGGTTGCTCTGGCAAGGAGGGGTCATCGTCGACGTAGTCGATCACAGGGGCAGCATCGGTCTTGGGGTCTACCGGAGAGAAGAGGGGGAAGAAACAGTAAATATAAAGCAAACATAGCATCAGAAAGCATAACGTGGCAATATGCTGTGCCGGGTGTGACCTAGCGTATGGCTACACGATAAAGGTGAAATGGGAATTCAACCGGGAATGTTTTCCCGGTTCTGGACCTGTGTTAGACAGATGACCAGAGGGGGAATGTTCCATGTTTAGATAGTTATAGGTATCTTATAGATAAACGAACACCGTATCCAGATTCGTCACATTTTTCTGAGCAACTTTCATGTAGAAAACATTTTCATCTGATTTACGGTTTATTTTCTATGAATTTCTAAAGATTTTAACATTTTCTGGAATTAAATAAATTATCAGAAAAGAATTACTACGTCAGCATGACATCACTTTGACGTTAGCAGTCAACAGGACGGCTGACCAGGCCAAACTGACCAGTGGGTCCCACTTATCATAGACATAGGGGTAGACAGAGGTTTATTTTAATGAAACAGAGTTAATTAACAGTCGGGCCCCACATGTCAGTGACCCATTAAACTAACTAATTAAGTTCATTTATAAAATTGTTTTAATTAGTTTAATTACGTGGTGGGGCCCGCATGTCAGTGCCACTAGGCTGCACATTCAGTAATTGACTGAGTCAACCCAGTCAACTGGGCCCGTGGGGCCCGTTGGCAGTGACCCTGGGGGTGGCCCCAGGTCGGACACGTCGGATGCCGGCACCGGAGTTGGCTCCGGCGAGCCAAAACGTGGCGGAGGGCGCCGGCGAGCCTCGGGATTTCACCACGGTGGCTCAAATCGGGTGTGGCTACTCCCGTTCGAAAGCTAGCGACGTCACGGGTCGCATGGAGCTACGAGTTGGGCTCGGGGATGACCGGAATGACGCCAGCGAGTGGCGAAGGCGGCGACGCGTACGGGTGGAAGACGGATTCGGCGGAGCAGCGTGCTATGGAGCAAAAGAAGAGGCTGGCAGGTTCTACGCGGTGTTATGAAGCTGTTGGGCACACATCTGTGACCATTTGGTCACCGGAGGCACGCCGGCGATGGGTGGCGGCGGGTTCGGGCGCTCAACGAGTGAGGGGCTAGGGGCCACGGGGGGAGGAGAAGAGATCCGGGAGGAAGGAGAGCTCACCGCGGAGCACAAGGAGGCTCGGTGGCGGTTTAGGAGCTGCAGGGGCGGGGCCGGAGACAAAGAAGATCGACGGCAGCCGGAGATGGGGACAAAGGGGATCCGATGTTGCAGCGCCTCCGAGCTCCAGCTGAGGCCACCAACCGAAGGAGTCGACCCCGGCGGAGCTCACCGACAGGGTCAGCAGGCGCGGGGCCGACGGTGGCCGCAACAACGACGGAGGGCGGCGACGAATGTGCTCGGGGGTGGATGGGGAATCGAGGGGGAGGCGAGGAGGAAACTGGTGGGGAGAGGGAGAGGCGGAGCGGGGCAAGTGGTGAGGTGAGTGGGAGAGGCGCCCTAGGCGTCGCCCTTATCCTCTCCCGGCGAGGCCGGCGAGGTGGTCCGGCGGGGCTCGCCCCTGTTGCGACCCCGGTCGGGGGAACAGGGGGAGAAGGCGACCCGGGGAGTGGCTGGGCCGGACCAGCTGGAGTGAGCCGAGGCTCGGGCCAGGCACTGGGCACTTGGCCCAGTGCATAGTGGCATGTGCTCTTTCTCTTTTTTTTTTAACTTTTGCTTTTTCTTTTAACAACTTTCTGTTATAGCTATTTTAGGCCATTTAGGCACTTTGCAAAAATGTTGGTTCACCACCAATATTGTCAAAAGAATATTTGCCACATGATGAACATTTTAGTTTTCATGTTTGAGAAATTTTGAATTTCACTTAGAATTTGAATTTGAATTCAACTAGACTAATGAAAGAGATAGAAGACAATGATGACCAAACACTTGTTTAGCAAAATTATTAGCTTAACCCCAAGGGTTACTCTAGCATCATTACACCGGGGTGTTCCAATTCCCGAGCTCTTCGCGATGCTAAAGGCTGCGGAGGTAGAAATCAAGAAGGAGCATCAAGTGTTGATGGTCAACAAGACCACCAGTTTTAAGAAAAAGGGTAAAGGGAAGAACAAGGGGAACTTCAAGAAGAACATCAAACAAGTTGCTACTCAGGAGAAAAAACCCAAGTTTGGACCTAAGCCTGAGACTGAGTGCTTCTACTACAAAAGGAACTGGCCGCTGGAAGCGGAACTGCCCCAAGTATTTGGCGGATAAGAAGGATGGCAAGATGAACAAAGGTATATGTGATATACATGTTATTGATGTGTACCTTACTAAAGCTCGCAGTAGCATCTGGGTATTTGATACTGGTTCTGTTGCTAATATTTGCAACTCGAAACAGGGACTACGGATTAAGCGAATATTGGCGAAGGACGAGGTGACGATGCGTGTGGGAAATGGTTCCAAAGTCGGTGTGATCGCCGTCGGCACGCTACCTCTACATCTACCTTCGGGATTAGTTTTAGACCTGAATAATTGTTATTTGGTGCCAGCGTTAAGCATGAACATTATATCTGGATCTTGTTTGATGCGAGATGGTTATTCATTTAAATCAGAGAATAATGGTTGTTCTATTTATATGAGTAATATCTTTTATGGTCATGCACCTTTGAAGAGTGGTCTATTTTTAATGAATCTCGATAGTAGTGACACACATATTCATAATGTTGAAGCCAAAAGATGCAGAGTTGATAATGATAGTGCAACTTATTTCTGGCACTGCCATTTAGGTAATATTGGTGTAAAGCGCATGAAGAAACTCCATTCTGATGGACTTTTGGAATCACTTGATTATGAATCACTTGGTACTTGCAAACCATGCCTCATGGGCAAGATGACTAAAACGCCGTTCTCCAGAACAATGCAGCGAGCAACAGATTTGTTGGAAATCATACATACTGATGTATGTGGTCCGATGAATATTGAGGTTCGCGGCGGATATCATTATTTTCTCACTTTCATAGATGATTTGAGCAGATATGGGTATATCTACTTAATGGAACATAAGTCTGAAACAATTGAAACGTTCAAAGAATTTTAGAGTGAAGTGGAAAATCATCGTAACAAGAAAATAAAGTTTCTACGATCTAATTGTGAAGGAGAGTATTTGAGTTATGAGTTTGGTCTTCGTTTAAAACAAGACAGAATAGTTTCGCAAATCACGCCACCTAGAACACCACAGCGTAATGGTGTCCGAATGCCGTAATCATACTTTACTAGATATGGTGCGATCTATGATGTCTCTTACTGATTTACTGCTATCGTTTTGGGGTTATGCTTTAGAGACGGCTGCATTCACGTTAAATAGGTCACCATCAAAATCCGTTGAGACGACGCCTTATGAACTGTGGTTTGGCAAGAAACCAAAGTTGTTGTTTCTTAAAGTTTGGGGCTGCGATGCTTATGTGAAAAAGCTTCAACCTGATAAGCTCGAACCCAAATCGAATAAATGTGTCTTCATAGGATACCCAAAGGAGACAGTTGGTTACACCTTCTATCACAGATCCGAAGGCAAGATATTTGTTGCTAAGAATGGATCCTTTCTAGAGAAGGAGTTTCTCTCCAAAGAAGTGAGTGGGAGGAAAGTAGAACTTGATGAGGTAACTGTACCTGCTCCCTTATTGGAAAGTAGTTCACCACAGAAAAATGTTCCTATGGCTCCTACACCAATTAGTGAGGAAGCTGATGATGATGATCATGTAACATCAGATCAAGTTACTACCAAACCTTGTAGGTCAACCAGAGTAAGATCCGCACCAGAGTGGTAAGGTAATCCTGTTCTGGAGGTCATGTTACATGACCATGATGAACCTACGAACTATGAGGAAGCGATGATGAGCCCAGATCCCGCAAAATGGCTTGAGACAATGAAATCTGAGATGGGATCCATGTATGAGAACAAAGTGTGGACTTTGGTTGACTTGTCCGATGATCGGCAAGCCATCGATAATAAATGGATCTTCAAGAAGAAGACTGACACTGACGGTAATGTTACTGTCTACAAAGCTCAACTTGCCACGAAAGGTTTTCAACAAGTTCAAGGGGTTGACTACAATGAGACTTTCTCACCTGTAGCTATGATTAAGTCCATCCGAATCATGTTAGCAATTGCCGCATTCTATGATTATGAAATTTGGCAAATGGATGTAAAGATTGCATTCCTGAATGGATTTCTGGAAAAAGAGTTGTATATGATACAATCCCAAGGTTTTACAGATCCAAAGGATGCTAACAAAGTGTGCAAGCTCCAGCGATCCATCTATGGACTGGTGCAATCATCTCAGAGTTGGAATAAAATTTTTGATAGTGTGATCAAAGCATATGGTTTTATACAGACTTTAGGAGAAGCCTGTATTTACAAGAAAGTGAGTGGGAGCTCTGTAGCGTTTCTAATATTATATGTGTGTCACGCCCAATATGCGACCCTATCCAAAAGGAACTCGAAGGTCCCACCAAGGATAGACCCGCATATTGGAACGCTTTTGCAAGGTGGATATCATTACATCAACATTACATAATAGATGGGGATACATACAAAAGGCATACAATGCCACACGAATACAATATCATCATACAAGAGACCAACATCCGACTACGGATGAAACACAAACAGAAGCTCAAATGACATCCACCCTGCTAGCCCAGGCTGCCGACCTGGAACCTATCCCCTGATCGAAGAAGAAGCAGAGGAAGAACTCAAAGCAAGCAAGCATCACACTCGCGTCATGATCATCGTATAACCTGTACCTGCAATTGTTGTTGTAGTAATCTGTGAGCCACAAGGACTCAGTAATCCCATTACCATGGGTATCAAGACTAGCAAAGCTTAATGGGAAAGGAAGGGGTAAAGTGGTGAGGTTGCAGCAGCGACTAAGCATGATATGGTGGCTAACATACGCAAATGAGAGCGAGAAGAGAAACAAAGGAACGGTCGTCAACTAGTAATGATCAAGAGGTGATCCTGAACACGTACTTACGTCAAACATAACACAGAAACCGTGTTCACTTCCTGGACTCCGCCGAGAAGAGACCATCACGGCTACACACACGGTTGATGCGTTTTAATTCGGATCTGGTGTCAAGTTATCTACAACCGGACATTAACAAATTCCCATCTGCCACATAACCGCGGGCACGGCTCTCGAAAGTTTATACCCTGCAGGGGTGTCCCAACTTAGCCCATGACAAGCTCTCGCGATCAACGAAGGAATAGGCCTTCTGCCAGGAAGACCCGATCAGTCTCGGAATCCCGGTTTACAAGACATTTCGACAATGGTAAATCAAGACCAGCAAAGCCGCCCGATGCGCCGACAATCCCGATAGGAGCTGCACATATCTCGTTCTCAGGGCAACACCGGATAAGCGAAGCGTACAGGTACCGACGAATCCAAGTTGCCAAGGAATGGTCCCGCACGGTGCTCTAGTTTGGACTAACACTTAGACAAGCATTGGCCCCGGGGGGGCTATAATAAAGATGACCCTTGGGTTAATTACTCCCAAGGGAAAAGTAGGTGGTGGAGAGGCAAATGGTAAAACCAAGGTTGCGCCTTGCTGGACAAGTTTTATTCAAAGCGAACTGTCAGGGGGGCCCCATAAATCACCCGACCGCGTAAGGAACGCAAAATCCGGGAACATAATACCGGTATGACGGAAACTAGGGCGGCAAGAGTGGAACAAAACACCAGGCATAAGGCCGAGCCTTCCACCCTTTACCAAGTATATAGATGCATTAATAGTATAAGAGATATTGTGATATCCCAACATAAACCCTGTCCACCATGGAGAAATCTTCAACTTCACCTGCAACTAGCAACGCTATAAGAGGGGCTGAGCAAAGCGGTAACATAGCCAATCAATGGTTTGCTAGGAATGGTGTCAAAGGTTAGAGGTTCATGGCAATTTGGGGAGGCTTGATGAGCAACAGATAGGTAACGCAGCATAGCGATAGAACGAAGCAACTAGCATAGCCATGATAGTAGTGAGATCCAGGGTAGCGGTCATCTTGCCTGAAATCCCGCAAGGAAGAAGAACGAGTCCATGAAGAAGATGAAGCCACGAAGACGAACCACACGTAGACGAAAGCATCCTCACGATCGCAACGAAACGGGAACTATCGAGAAGAAGCACACAACATGGTAAACACACCGCACATAGACAAGACATGATGCACAACAAGCATGATGCATGAGAAAGCTATATGAGGCTACTCATGGCAAGAGATGATGCAAACAAGAACAACACATCAAGGCAAGTTTAAATGAGGCCGGAAACAACATATAACAATTCCGGTAAGTCCTCATATGCAAATTTCGAAATTGGTCCAGATCTGAATAAACCTTATGTTCAAGTTGTTAAACAGCAAGTTAAGATGCACCAAGATGATCTACACGAAATTCTAGTCAAATTACATATAAAGTTCATTAGATTCGGAGCTACGGCCTAGAAGATATGAGCAAAACAAGTTAAACATGGCATTGATGCAAAATGCATAGAAACATCAAGAAAACACACCAAAACAAGGATGCAACATGATAATATGAAGCTACATGCAAAATCAAGCAAGTTTCATATAGAGCACACTCAAAACGGAGCAACGATGCAACACATACACACTATACAAGTCATAACAACAATCTGTCCAAAACAGCAACTAGGCATATTTCAAGCATCAAAACAATATGCTACAGCACCCCAACATAATAACAAAAGGCATGGGCATGAAGTACAGGTAAAGCACTACAAAACATGAACACTGAGCTATCTCCAGAAACAACTAGAACATGCTCCAAAAGACATGGAAAGATTGCAAATAATAACAGTTTCAGACTTTAGCAGAAATAACATCAGGTTGCAATGTTTAGGGCTATCAAACAACATGTTACAGGAACTTATCATGGCAAACAAAGGCATGGCATGAATCTACTAATAACATAGATCAAAAGTACCTTACTGACCATGAGCCAAAAGGGCACAGAAAATATGATCGCACTCATGTAAACATGGCAAGTTATATTACAGATTCAAACCTGGCAGGAACAACAATAAGTAGGCAAGATCAAGGTCATAGGATGCATGGATCACTAGCAAAACACATGGGAACTAGTGAACTTAATGTTAACAGGCTGACAGCAACATTATGAAGCAACTTTGGAGCAAGATATGAACAATCTACAGCAAGCTATAAATGCAACCATGGGCATGGATGGATAGAGCATGACATGTATATCAAAACATGTTTATAGAACATCTCCAGATTATGCATAGAATGATTAGTAGCAACATGTTAACGTAGCAACAAAATATAACAGAATCTGTCAGGAAAACAGCAATAGCAAGTACCCTCCTTAACAAGCTCGATGCACTCAGCACACAACTCACAAAAATATATGGGTTGCACCTATGGAAAGATGACATAGCATAGATCAACACTCATGTAGACATCAACCTCATAGGATGCTCACATCAATCATGGCAAAAATGTTAAATGAGCAAGTTATAACAGTTTCAGCAGATTAACATCAATATGCACTATTCCAACAGCATTTCGGGCATCAAGATGAGCTCAAATGAAAATGCTGCAATGGAATGAAATGAAGTACTCATTGAGACGAACAATTTGACATACTACACGCACGAAACGGAGCTACGGATGCGGAGATACAATGCGATGAACATGGCATGATTATGTCAAAATATACGGGACTTGGCAGAAAAACAACCTCGCGAAAAGTCAACCCGGGACGAGGAGATCCCGGGATGGAGCGGATCTAGCGTTTGGATGGAGGGGCCGGTGAATCTCATCCACCTTCTTCTCCGGCGAGGTCGACGAACTCCGGCGAGGCTGCGGCCTGCGGGGGAGGCACTGGATGACGGGGCGGCGCCGGGCGGAGATCCCGGGCGGCGACTGCGGGTCCGGCGAGGCCCGGGTGCCCGCGGGAGGCGGCGCGGCGAACTCCGGCGGCGGGGAGAGCGGCGAACGGCGGATCTGGCGAGGGCGCGGCGGAACGGTGAGGTCCGGCCTCCGACGAGGC
>NC_041381.1:355246254-355252794 GCF_002162155.2 Triticum dicoccoides | reverse complement strand
CCGCGGGCTGCGGCGGTGGACGCCTCGGGCCCGGGCGGGTCCGAGATGGGCCGAGCGGGCCCGCGGTGGAGACGGCGGCAGGGAGCTGACATGGCGCGACGTGAGAGGCTGGGAGCGGCGGCGCGGGGACGGGCGGACATGTCCGGCCCGGTTCGGACGTGTCCGTCGGCGGGAGGAGGAAGAAGGCTAGAGTTTGGACGAAAATTTCGGGGTAAGGGGCCTATTTATAGGTAGGGGGAGCTAGGAGAGTCCAAATGAGGAGCGGTTTTCGGCCACGCGATCGTGATCGAATGACCGAGAGCATGGAGGGGAGTTTGCTGGGTTTTGGGCCACTTTGGAAGGGGTGTTGGGCTGCAAACAAAAGATGCCTTTGCGGTTACCCGGTTAACCGTTGGAGTATCAAACGACCTCCAAATGGCATGAAACTTGACAGGCGGTCTACCGGTGCTATACCAAGGCCGCTTGGCAAGACTCGGTCCATTCCGAGAACGTTTAATACCTGCTCACAACGAGAGACAAAAGGGGGACGCCGGAGGACATAGGAGTGCCGGATTGCAAAACGGACAACGGGGAAAATGCTCGGATGCATGAGATGAACACGTATGCAAATGCGATGCACATGATGACATGATAAAATGCAGATGATGACATGGCAAAATGCAACACGAAAGGAAATGACATGGCAATGACGACGAATAACTAGCAGACACCTGGCGCATCGAATCCGGGGCGTTACAACACTCCTCCACTAACAAGAGATCTCGTCCCAAGATCTTAGGACCGAGACGGAAGGGAAAAGGGATGAGGTGAAACAAGAACTCAAGAGAAGAAGCAAAGAATCAAGAGCACTCGAGAAAAAGAGAGGAACGATGATAATGACAAGGATCGAAAGCTCATGGAATCAGATAGACTATGAAAGCAACTCGTTCTAACCGGAGTGGTTAGAATGAGAAAAGAAACGAATAAGGCTGAAACGATTTAGGAAGCACTCCGACTGAAACATGGATGAATAGAACACGAACTAGAGAGGATGGAATGATACTTGATGAGCTCTCGAAGAATGAATTAAATCGTGAAGAACCAGCATGAAGAACTCCGGTAACAAAAGAATGACGGGATAAAATGAAGGATGAAAGAATAAGATGAGCATTGCGATGATTTAGATGGGGTTCCGACGAGATGGCCGAGGACATTTGAACTCCGGAAAGAAAACACTTGGAACTAGACTTTATTCATCAAGAACAAACTCCGAAGGAAGGGATTATTCACTTGGATGAAATAAGAATAAGATTTATTGTATGCTTATCCTTCATAAAATTAAATTGATGACAAACAATGGATTTGCATACTACTTATTCTTCTTGAAAAGGATTGAGAAGGGATAGCACAAAACTTGAGAAGGTCTTCATGAACCACCGGTAGGATTGGAAAGAACGAATGGATTAAAATGATAATCAAAGAAAAGAATCTTGAACGAACCACCGTAAGAATTCAAAACGACTGACGAAAAAGGATGAATCATCGGGAAGAATTAGAAGAACAAAAATGCTTGAGGGAATTTAGATGCAAAAGAACAAAGAGACCGCAAACTGATTGAAGAATACTTGAACGAAACATCGGGATAAATAGAGAACGATAACTGGAATGATGGCCCCCGGTGAAAAGAAATGGAAAACAACTTCTGACATACTCCGGATGGGTGAAAAGAATATCTGACAAACGGAATAATTCGAGAGGATAACATGAAGCTAGAACCACGAATCTTCGAGAGAACGGGCAAGATTTAGAGGAAAACCTCTTCTTCAATCTTCAAATGATGATGAGAAACACCACTAAAATTACTGAGACACTCCGGGGAATGAAAGGCGAAGAGGTTGGGCCAACAATGAAAAGAATTTGAAAACGATCTTGGAGAAGGCATGTGACTGATGAAACTCATTCTTACGTCACACTTGAAAAGAATTTGAGAATAACTCCGGGGAAAAGAGAAGAGTCAGGTAAGATCCTGGGAAAAGACCTGTGGGTTAGGGCCCACTAGAGAGAAAAACACCGTTGGAAAGGGGTGTAGAACAGATAGATGATGCACCGGAACAATTGAAATATTTGAATGAGGTGACAACCTCGAATTAATTGGAACATAGACGAATCTCCTGAAATATCTTGAACACTCCGGAAGGATAAACTGGGAGAGGCAAACGAGCAGGGAAAACACTTGAACCGGTGAAAAGAATGTGAACAACCCGAAAAACTTGAATTGAAACCACCGGAAAGAAAATAGATGAAGAATGTCAAACGAGACGATAATTCACTGGTTGAAATAATTGACAAAAGGCTGAAGAGGCTCCGCACGAATGAAATAGATTGTCGAGAGAGAGTCAGACTCCGGGAAGAAAAAGGGTGGGAGGGCGGGAAAACACAGGCAACTGGAAGGGGGAACCGACGAATATCTTGAAGAGAAAACACCGGTTGAAATCATTGAAGAAAGAAAGCAAAGACTTCACACGAGTAGGATGGATACTCGATTACAGAATCTGGTTCCGAGAAGAAGAAGGGAGGGCGTGTGGGAAAAACAAGGACAACTGCGGACAGGGAAACAACATCGATTGAAAAGAGCTGAGGATTGATCTCCCAAAGAGAGAGAGAGGTTCGAATCAGCTTGACGAGGAATGCGCCGGATAAAAGAGGATGGACAACTCACGAAAACTAACCACGTGATCCAAAAGAAAACTTTGAATGGGAAGAGGAGTAGTTCAAAACACCTACGTCAAGATTTCTCACCAGAGCGACGGAGGGGGCTGAGGAGTAAAAAGAATTCCTACTCTCCGATACAACTAGACTCAGAAATCAATTTTCTTCTAGACTCAACAGCGGCCAAACTACACGATCAATCAAGGGGGCTCCTAAGGTCGGTCGAGGCTCTGATACCAACTTGTCACGCCCAATATGCGACCCTATCCAAAAGGAACTCGAAGGTCCCACCAAGGATAGACCCGCATATTGGAACGCTTTTGCAAGGTGGATATCATTACATCAACATTACATAATAGATGGGGATACATACAAAAGGCATACAATGCCACACGAATACAATATCATCATACAAGAGATCAACATCCGACTACGGATGAAACACAAACAGAAGCTCAAACGACATCCACCCTGCTAGCCCAGGCTGCCGACCTGGAACCTATCCCCTGATCGAAGAAGAAGCAGAAGAAGAACTCAAAGCAAGCAAGCATCGCACTCGCGTCATGATCATCGTATAACCTGTACCTGCAACTGTTGTTGTAGTAATCTGTGAGCCACGAGGACTCAGCAATCCCATTACCATGGGTATCAAGACTAGCAAAGCTTAATGGGAAAGGAAGGGGCAAAGTGGTGAGGTTGCGGCAGCGACTAAGCATGATATGGTTGCTAACATACGCAAATGAGAGCGACAAGAGAAACAAAGGAACGGTCGTCAACTAGTAATGATCAAGAGGTGATCCTGAACACCTACTTACGTCAAACATAACACAGAAACCGTGTTCACTTCCCGGAGTCTGCCGAGAAGAGACCATCACGGCTACACACACGGTTGATGCGTTTTAATTCGGATCTGGTGTCAAGTTATCTACAACCGGACATTAACAAATTCCCATCTGCCACATAACCGCGGGCACGGCTCTCGAAAGTTTATACCCTGCAGGGGTGTCCCAACTTAGCCCATGACAAGCTCTCGCGATCAACGAAGGAATAGACCTTCTCCCAGGAAGACCCGATCAGTCTCGGAATCCCGGTTTACAAGACATTTCGACAATGATAAAACAAGACCAGCAAAGCCGCCGGTGCGCTGACAATCCCGATAGGACCTGCACATATCTCGTTCTCAGGGCAACACCGGATAAGCGAAGCGTACAGGTACCGACGAATCCAAGTTGCCAAGGAATGGTCCCGCACGGTGCTCTAGTTTGGACCAACACTTAGACAAGCATTGGCCCGGGGGGGCTATAATAAAGATGACCCTTGGGTTAATTACTCCCAAGGGAAAAGTAGGTGGTGGTGAGGCAAATGGTAAAACCAAGGTTGGGCCTTGCTGGACAAGTTTTATTCAAAGCGAACTGTCAGGGGGGTCCCATAAATCACCCGACCGCGTAAGGAACGCAAAATCCGGGAACATAATACTGGTATGACGGAAACTAGGGCGGCAAGAGTGGAACAAAACACCAGGCATAAGGCCGAGCCTTCCACCCTTTACCAAGTATATAGATGCATTAGTAATATAAGAGATATTGTGATATCCCAACATAAACCCTGTCCACCATGGAGAAATCTTCAACTTCACCTGCAACTAGCAATGCTATAAGAGGGGCTGAGCAAAGCGGTAACATAGCCAATCAATGGTTTGCTAGGAATGGTGTCAAAGGTTAGAGGTTCATGGCAATTTGGGGAGGCTTGATGAGCAACAGATAGGTAATGCAGCATAGCGATAGAACGAAGCAACTAGCATAGCCATGATAGTAGTGAGATCCAGGGTAGCGGTCATCTTGCCTGAAATCCCGCAAGGAAGAAGAACGAGTCCATGAAGAAGATGAAGCCACGAAGACGAACCACACGTAGACGAACGCATCCTCACGATCGCAACGAAACGGGAACTATCGAGAAGAAGCACACAACATGGTAAACACACCGCACATAGACAAGACATGATGCACAACAAGCATGATGCATTAGAAAGCTAGATGAGGCTACTCATGGCAAGAGATGATGCAAACAAAAACAACACATCATGGCAAGTTTAAATGAGGCCGGAAACAACATATAACAATTCCGGTAAGTCCTCATATGCAAATTTCGAAATTGGTCCAGATCTCAATAAACCTTATGTTCAAGTTGTTAAACAGCAAGTGAAGATGCACCAAGATGATCTACACGAAATTCTAGTCAAATTACATATAAAGTTCATTAGATTCGGAGCTACGGCCTAGAAGATATGAGCAAAACAAGTTAAACATGGCATTGATGCAAAATGCATACAAACATCAAGAAAACACACCAAAACAAGGATCAACATGATAATATGAAGCTACATGCAAAATCAAGCAAGTTTCATATAGAGCACACTCAAAACGGAGCAACGGTGCAACACATACACACTATACAAGTCATAACCACAATCTGTGCAAAACAGCAACTAGGCATATTGCAGGCATCAAAACAATATGCTACAGCACCCCAACATAATAACAAAAGGCATGGGCATGAAGTACAGGTAAAGCACTACAAAACATGAACACTGAGCTATCTCTAGAAACAACTAGAACATGCTCCAAAAGACATGGAAAGATTGCAAATAATAACAGTTTCAGACTTTAGCAGAAATAACATCAGGTTCCAATGTTTAGGGCTATCAAACAACATGTTACAGGAACTTATCATGGAAAACAAAGGCATGGCATGAATCTACTAATAGCATAGATCAAAAGTCCCTTACTGACCATGAGCCAAAAGAGCACAGAAAATATGATGGCACTCATGTAAACATGACAAGTTATATTACACATTCAAACATGGCAGGAACAACAATAAGTAGGCATGTTAGTGAGCTTGAACCACTCACCACAGAGCAGTACATGGCATGGCAAGGCAACCAACAGTAAGAAGACATGTTTTTGAAGCTAAGCATGGCAAGATCAAGGTCATAGGATGCATGGATCACTAGCAAAACACATGGGAACTAGTGAACTTAATGTTAACAGGCTGACAGCAACATTATGAAGCAACTTTGGAGCAAGATATGAACAATCTACAGCAAGCTATAAATGCAACCAGGGGCATGGATTGATAGAGCATGACATGTAGATCAAAATATGTTTATAGAACATCTCCAGATTATGCATAGAATGATTAGTAGCAACATGTTAACATAGCAACAAAATATAACAGAATCTGTCAGGAAAACAGCAATAGCAAGTACCCTCCTTAACAAGCTCGATGCGCTCAGCACACAACTCACAAAAATATATGGGTTGCACCTCTAGAAAGATGACATAGCATAGATCAACACTCATGTAGACATCAACCTCATAGGATGCTGACATCAATCATGGCAAAAATGTTAAATGAGCAAGTTGTACCAGTTTCAGCAGATTAACATCAACATGCACTCTTCCAACAGCATTTCGAGCATCAAGATGAGCTCAAGTGAAAATGCTGCAATGGTATGAAATTAAGTACTCGTTGAGACGAACAATTTGACATATTACACGCACGAAACAGAGTTACGGATGCGGAGATACAACACGATGAACATGGCATGATTTTGTCAAAATATACGGGACTTAGCAGAAAAACAACCTCGCGAAAAGTCAACCCGGGACGAGGAGATCCCGGGACGGAGCGGATCCGGCGTTTGGATGGAGGGGCCGGTGGATCTCATCCACCTTCTTCTCCGGCGAGGTTGACGAACTCCGGCGAGGCGGCGGCCTGCGGGGGAGGCACGGGATGACGGGACGGCGCCGGGCGGAGATCCCGGGTGGCAACTGTGGGTCCGGCGAGGCC
>NC_041381.1:355130612-355246010 GCF_002162155.2 Triticum dicoccoides | reverse complement strand
GGCGGGGCCGGCGCAGCGGTTCGCGGCGGCGGCGGCGCAAGGGCGCGGGCGGAGGCGCTCGGGGCTCGGGCCAGCGGCGCTGTTGGGCGGCTCGGCGGGGAGGCGCCGGCGACCGGGCGGGGAGCTCGCCGGCGGCGGGCGCGGGGTGGTGCGCGGGGCCCGGAGGCGGAGGCGCGCGGGACGGGCCCCGCGGGCTGCGGTGGCAGACGCCTCGGGCCCGGGCGGGTCCGAGATGGGCCGAGCGGGCCCATGGTGGAGATGGCGACGGGGAGCTGACGTGGCGCGACGTGAGAGGCTGGGAGCGGCGGCGCGGGGACGGGCGGACATGTCCGGCCCAGTTCGGACGTGTCCGTCGGCGGGAGGAGGAAGAAGGCTAGGGTTTGGACGAAAATTTCGGGGTAAGGGGCCTATTTATAGGTAGGGGGAGCTACGAGAGTCCAAATGAAGAGCGGTTTTCGCCACGCGATCGTGATCGAACGACCGAGAGCATGGAGGGGAGTTTGCTGGGTTTTGGGCCACTTTGGAAGGGGTGTTGGGCTGCAAACAAAAGAGGCCTTTGCGGTTACCCGGTTAACCGTTGGAGTATCAAACGACCTCCAAATGGCACGAAACTTGACAGGCGGTCTACCGGTGCTATACCAAGGCCGCTTGGCAAGACTCGGTCCATTCCGAGAACGTTTAATACCCGCTCACAACGAGAGACAAAAGGGGGACGCCGGAGGACATAGGAGTGCCGGATTGCAAAACGGACAACGGGGAAAATGCTCGGATGCATGAGATGAACACGTATGCAAATGCGATGCACATGATGACATGATAAAATGCATATGATGACATGGCAAAATGCAACACGAAAGCAAATGACATGGCAATGACGGCGAATAACTAGCAGACACCTAGCGCATCGAATCCGGGGCGTTACAATGTTGATGACATATTTTTTATTGGAAATGACATAGAATTTCTGGATAGCATAAAAGGATAATTGAATAAGAGTTTTTCAATGAAAGACCTTGGTAAAGCTGCTTATATATTGGGCATCAAGATCTATAGAGATAGATCAAGACGCTTAATTGGACTTTCACAAAGCACATACCTTTATAAAGTTTTGAATAAGTTCAAAATGGATCAAGCAAAGAAAGGGTTCTTGCCTATGTTACAAGGTGTGAAATTGAGTCAGACTCAATGCCCGACCACTGCAGAAGATAGAGAGAAAATGAAAATTGTTCCCTATGCTTCAGCCATAGGCTGTATCATGTATTCAATGCTGTGTACCAGACCTGATGTGTGCCTTGCTATAAGTTTAGCAGGGAGGTACCAAAGTAATCCAGTAGTGGATCACTAGACAACGATCAAGAACATCCTGAAATACCTGAAAAGGACTAAGGATATGTTTCTCGTTTATGGAGGTGACAAAGAGCTCGTCATAAATGGTCACGACAATGTAAGCTTTGACAGTGATCCGGATGACTCTAAGTCACAAACCGGATACATATTTATATTGAACGGTGGAGCTATCAGTTGGTGCAGTTCTAAACAAAGCATCGTGGCAGGATCTACGTGTGAAGCGGAGTACATAGCTGCTTTGGAACCAGCAAATGAAGGAGTTTGGATGAAGGAGTTCATATCCGATCTAGGTGTCATACCTAGTGCATCGGGTCCAATGAAAATCTTTTGTGACAATACTGGTGCAATTGCCTTGGCAAAGGCATCCAGATTTCACAAGAGAACCAAGAACATCAAGAGACACTTCAATTTCATCCGTGATCTGGTCAAGGAGGGAGACATAGAGATTTGCAAGATACTTACGGATCTGAATGTTGTAGACCCGTTGACTAAGCCTCTCTGACGAGCAAAACATGATCAGCACCAAGACTCCATGGGTGTCAGAATCATTACTATGTAATCTAGATTATTGACTCTAACGCAAGTGGGAGACTGAAGGAAATTTGCCGTAGAGGCAATAATAAAGTTGTTATTTATATTTCCTTATATCATGATAAATGTTTATTATTCATGCTAGAATTGTATTAACCGGAAACTTAGTACATGTGTGAATATATAGACAAACTAAGTGTCAGTAGTATGCCTCTACTTGACTAACTCGTTGAATTAAAGATGGTTAAGCTTCCTAGCGATAGACATGAGTTGTAATTTGATTAATGGGATCACATCATTAGAGAATGATGTGACTGACTAGCCCATTCCGTTAGCTTAGCATTTGATCGTTTAGTATATTGCTATTGCTTTCTTCATGACTTATACATGTTCCTATGACTATGAGATTATGCAACTCCCGAATACCGGAGGAACACTTTGTGTGCTAGAAACTTCACAACATAACAGGGTGATTATAAAGGTGATCTACAAGTGTCTTCGATGGTACTTGTTGAGTTGGCATAGATCGAGATTAGGATTTGTCACTCCGATTGTCGGAGAGGTATCTCTGGGCCCTCTCGGTAATGCACATCACTATAAGCCTTGCAAGCAATGTGACTAATGAGTTAGTTATGGGATGATGCATTATGGAACAAGTAAAGAGACTTACCGGTAATGAGATTGAACTACATACTGGATACCGACGATCGAATCTTGGGCAAGTAACATACCGATGACAAAGGGAACAACGTATGATGTTATGCGGTTTGACCGATAAAGATCTTCGTAGAATGTGTGGGAGCCAATATGAGCATCTAGGTTCCGCTATTGGTTATTGACCGGAGACGTGTCTCGACCATCTCTACATAGTTCTCGAACCCGTAGGGTCCGCACGCTTAACGTTCGGTGACGATCGGTATTATGAGTTTATGTGTTTTGATGTGCCGAAGATAGTTCGGAGTCCCGGATGTGATCACGGACATCACGAGGAGTCTTAAAATGGTCGAGACGTAAAGATTGATATATTGGATGGCTATATTCGGACATCAGAAGTGTTCCGGAGAAGTTTCGGAGAAAAGCTGAGTGCCGGAGGGGTTACCGGAACCCCCCGGGGAAGTATTGGGCCTTAGTGGGCCTGATGGGAGAGAGAGGGCAGCAGCCCAGGAGGTGGCGTGCCCCCTCCCATGGGGTGTCCGAATTGGACTAGGGGAGGGGGGCGCGGCCCATCTTTCCCTCTCCCTCTCCCTCTCCTTCCTTCTCCCTTCCCCCTTCCTAGTGGGATTAGGAAAGGATGAATCCTCCTCCTAGTAGGAGGAGGATTCCTCCTCTCCTTGGGGCTCACCAAGGCCGGCCAGCCTCCCCCTTTCTCCTTTATATACGGGGGCGGGGGGCACCCTAGGACACACAAATTCATTGTTCCAAGCCGTGTGCGGTGCCCCCTTCCACCATATTCCACCTCAGTCGTATCGTAGCGGTGCTTAGGCGAAGCCCTGCATCGATAACTTCATCATCACTGTCATCACGCCGTGTTGCTGACAAAACTCTCCCTCGGCTTCAACTGGATCAAGAGTACGAGGGATGTCATCAAGCTGAACGTGTGCAGAACTCGGAGGTGCCGTGCATTCGGTACTTGCACCGTCGGATCGTGAAGACGTTCGACGACATCAATCGCGTTGATATAACGCTTTCGCTTACTGTCTACGAGGGTACATGGACGACACTCTCCCCTCTCGTTGCGATGCATCACCATGATCTTGCGTGTACGTAGGATTTTTTCTGAAATCACTACGTTACCCAACATGCGGCAATACCAATCAGGATCTGAAGACAACCGCAGATTCAGAACTCACCGACATAATCGGGGGCTCAGCCACCGAAATTACACAATCGGCCCATCTCATCATGGCGGTCATCACCCCATGGACCGAAACCTTCTTGGCCTACCTCAATAGGCGAGAACTTCCTGAGGATCAAAATGAGGCACGCTGCATTGTGCGGCGATCTGAGGCCTATAAGGTTCACGAAGGAGAGCTCTATAAGAAAAGCGCTACCGGAGTACTTCAAAGATGTATCTCCGAGGAGGAAGGGCGGAAGCTCTTGGCTGAAATTCATGTCGGTCTTGGCGGTCACCATGTCGTGGCTCGGGCCCTCGTAAGCAACACCTTGCGTACTGGTTTCTATTGGCTAACAGCCCGAGCAGACGCGCGGGACCTTGTCCAACATTGCGTCGGATGCCAACTTTTCGCCAACCAAAGCAATATGCCACCCACCGCTCTACAAACAATCCCCATCACATGGCCTTTTGCGGTCTGGCGGCTCGATATGGTCAGACCCTTAAAGGAGGAAGCCATAAGAAAAATACCTATTGTTCATGGTGGATCAATTCACTAAGTGGATAGAGGCCAAACCAGTCAAAACAGCTGAAACCGGGCCAGTGATAGATTTTATATCCGGCGTTGTGCACCGTTATGGTGTTCCACACAACATTATCACTGACAACGGCTCCAATTTCACAGCCGATGAGGTGAAGGACTGGTGTGCTAACCTGGGTATCAAGCTCAATTACGCCTCCGTATACCACCCACAAACCAACGGTCAAGTTAAACGAGCTAACGGTCTTATCATGAGCAGCATCAAACCCAGATTAGTGCGGTCTTTGACAGAATCAGACAATCACTGGGTAGAGGAGCTCGACTCCGTACTCTGGGGGCTGCGGACCATGCCCAACCGTTCTATCGGATATACACCCTTTTTCATGGTGTACGGCGCAGAGGCTGTGTTACCTTGCGACATTATTCATGACTCGCCTCGAGTGCGCATGTATGAAGAGAGAGAGAGGCCGAGCTACATCGGCAGGACAACCTAGATGCCCTGGAGGAGGAGCGCGACGTCGCTAAGGCCCGTTCCGCATTCTATCAACAACAGGCTCACAGATATCAAAGCAGATAAGTACGGTCCAAGACTTACAACATTGGTGAACTCGTTCTACGCTTGCCGAAGAAGAAAAAGGACAAACTCAAGCCCAAGTGGGAGGGTCCCTTCATCATCGACGAAGTTCTCACCGGTGGAGCGTACCGCCTGCGTGATGCATCAGACAACCGCCTGGAGCCAAACCCATGGAATGCAGCCAGACTCCGAAGATTCTATGCCTAGCGTCGGACCCCTCGTTCATCTCCTTTTCCCTTTTCCTCCCTTTATTTATTTTTCCTCTCTTTTCACTTTTATTTCTTCAGCTCTAAAGCTCTTGTACGGTAAAACCATACACCTATAACACATATAATTCTTAATATGTATGTGCTACGTCTTGATCTTGCGTTGGTTTTCCTTGAAGAGGAAAGGGTTATACAGCAATAGTAGTGTAAGTATTTCCCTCAGTTTTTGAGAACCAAGGTATCAATCCAGTAGGAGGCTCCTCAAAAGTCCCACACGCCTACACAAACAAACAAGAACTCGCAACCAATGCAATAAAAGGGTTGTAAATCCCTTCAAGTCCACTTGAGAAAGTGAGATCAGATAGAGATAATATGATAAGATAAATATATTTTTGGTATTTTATGATATAGATTGGCAAAGTAAAGGTGAAAATAAAATTAGATTGAAAGCTTTATATGATAAGAGATAAACCCGGGGGCCATAGGTTTCACTAGTCGCTTCTCTCAAGATAGCATAAGTATTACGGTGGGTGAACAAATTACTGTCGAGCAATTGATAGAAAAGCGAATAATTATGAGAATATCTAGGCATGATCATGTATATAGGCATCACATCCGCGACAAGTAGACCGACTCCTGCCTGCATCTACTACTATTACTCCACACATCGACCGCTATCCAGCATGCATCTAGCGTATTAAGTTCATAAAGAACAGAGTAACGCATTAAGAACGATGACATGATGTAGAGGTATAAACTCATGCAATATGATATAAACCCCATCTTTTTATCTTGGATGGCAACAATACAATACATGCCTTGCTGCCCCTGCTGTCACTAGGAAAGGACACCGCAAGATTGAACCCAAAGCTAAGCACTTCTCCCATTGCAAGAAAGATCAATCTAGTAGGCCAAACCAAACTGATAATTCGAAGAGACTTGCAAAGATAACTTAATCACACATAAAAGAATTTAGAGGAGATTCAAATATTTCTCATAGATAAACTTGATCATAAACTCACAATTCATTGGATCTCGACAAACACACCGCAAAAAGAGTTACATCGAATAGATCTCCAAGAAGATCGAGGAGAACATTGTATTGAGATTCAAAGAGAGAGAAGAAGCCATCTAGCTAATAACTATGGACCCGAAGGTCTGTGGTAAACTACTCACAACTCATTGGAAGGGCCTTGGAGATGATGTAGAGGCCCTCCATGGTCGATTCCCCTCCGGCAGAGCGCCGGCGAAGGCTCCAAGATGGGATCTCGCGGATATAGAAGATTACGATGGTGGAATTAGTTTTTCGTGGTCGCTTCTGATGTTTTCGGGGTAGATGGGTATATATAGGAGGAAGAAGTAGGTCGGTGGACACTCGAGGGGCCCACGAGGGTGGGGGGCGCGCCCATCCCTAGGGGGCGGGCCGGGCACCCTCGTGGCCGCCTCGCTTGTTTCTTGACTTCCACTCCAAGTCCTCTAGATCACGTTTGTTCCAAAAAGATCGCTCCCGAAGGTTTCATTCCATTTGGACTCCGTTTGATATTCCTTTTCTTCGAAACACTGAAATAGGCAAAAAAATAGCAATTTGGGCTAGGCCTCCGGTTAGTAGGTTAGTCCCAAAAATGATATAAAAGTGTAAAGTAAAGCCCATAAACATCAAAAACAAGTAATATAATAGCATGGAACAATAAAATATTGTAGATACGTTGGAGACGTATCAGTATGTCAATTATACTTGGGGGCTTCTTGTACAGAAGCTTATTACTATTATTTTACAAGCATCAAGCTCACCACATATGTGTGTTTTCCACGTATGTACCTTTTCTTCGCCATTATATGCATCGATATGACTTAAGTTTGGCCAAGATGGGTTGCCTGGCTCCTGTGCTTATGCCCTACGTTCCCGTTAGTTCGACTAGGGCATAAAGGGAGCACCTCTGCGATTGTTACTGCCGGGTCATCCGGACGTGTACCTCAGACTGGGTGAAGCCGAAAGCTAGCCTTCTTAAGGGAATATTCGGTCGGTGGACTAAAGATGTTTTTTCCTTGTCACTTTACAAACCCCCAGATGTTATGTATGCTATGGTTTTCCAACATAGTCCAGACATGCACATTCATGCATGCTTACCCAGGGAAAGGAACCCTTAATGGAACTATTCTCTCTGGAAGATGTTTCTTATGATCAAAATGTAATATAACATAACTAGCCGGATACTTGTCTGTTCAAGAAACTGGAAGCGCCGCTGCGCTCCTTGGAGTAGTTGTACAAGCCCCTCCATACTTCCTGGAGGGGAGTCCGATTGCCATAAAGCCTTAGCAATATTTTGCATTGCCTGCCGAGCTCGCTCGTGCATTTGTGACAGCTCTTGTAGTAGATCACTCAACGATCCGGACACCTCCCCTTCGGGATGGCCCGTCAATATACCTATAGACACAATTCTGTCAGTTCCTTCACTTGTCGAACTATATAAAGGTAAGTCCGAACACATACCAAATATGCCGCCTTGTAGCTTCTTATTTCCCTTCACGGAATCAGCTAGCTGGGACCGCACGTCTTTTAGCTCTTCCCCAAGCTTGGTATTGGCATCTTGGAGTTTGTTTTTCTCCTCCCTGACCCGTGTTAGGATACGTTCACCCGCGACCAGTTGCCTTTGAGCTCCTGGACCTCCCGCTTGTGCGACTTCCGGTGCTTCTATTAGAAGACCCGCGTCTGTATTAATAACCCTGGTGCATGGTTATGTTTTCTCGATAGAGGGGAACATTACCAGGTGCCGCCCTCTTGGATTTCTCCAGTTCGGCGGTAGCTTTAATCAGCTGGGCCTGATACTTTTCCAGCTCTTGAGACAATAGATTGTTCTTCTCTGTGAGCACCTGGTCATATAACGATACTTAAATCACTTGTACCAACTGCTTCAAGCCTCGGGGGCTACTGGTATAGGACTATCAGTTCCACATAAATGAGTAGTTAGCCGCATGTCTTTCAAATACTGATCTGTGGCTCTCGAAAGCCCATCTCGAGCATCTCAGATGTACGCATCACCCAAGTTGAAGGCATTGAAAGCTTCTTCGAAAAAACCAGGGTCGCGAAGAGCGGCCCGCCGGCGCCGATGATTCATGGCGCTTTCCACTTCAAAGTTTGTAGCAGATACTTTATCCGAATCCTCCGCGGAAGGACAATCTGGTATCACTTCCGCGTTAGCCTCTACCCTCGTGGCAGGGTCCGGAATCCGGCTAGTAGAGGCATGATAGGCAGGATCCCCGGACATTGTCCGACGAATGTTCTTCCTAATAAAGGCACAACGGGTGGTGTCATTGTCAGGACCCCGACTCGATGTCACATCGATCTAGCTTGTAACACCCCATATCACTTTGCGGCCTCACGCACGGTATCCCCACGGGTGTCGCCTTACCTTTGCCCGGGACCGTTTGCGCCTTTTGGCTCACGTATATGATAGTGTCGCTAGCATCCATATGATAAAGAGCCCGGGCTGACATGACTAGTCGTAAACCCAAAGTGGCACAGTGCTTACAGGGACAGGCATCCATGACCCAGCAACGAACGTGTCGGTCATCAGCAAGTGGGTCCGGGCTGTAGCACTGGGCTAGCAGGACTCCGGTAAACCGGGCTGTAGCGGGCTAACAGGACTCCGGTACTCAATGCGTGACATTTCCCCGAAGGGACAGACACAGGAACGAAGAAGGACACATGCCGGCCAGCCTAAGTGTTCCAGAGCAGTAGCAAGCTACCATGGCTCAGTGGTAACACTAGGAGACATTTCCCGGTAAGAGAGGCTACTAAAGATAAACAACTAGATAGTCAGATCCCACACATACCAAGCATTTCAATAGCATACACACAGTATGCTCGATATGTGCAAATACAACATGGCATCACAACATGACTCTACGACACAAGTACTTTATTTAAGGCTCAGGGAGCCATACATAATCATACACACAGGTACGGGTCACACGACCCAGCATTCAAGTCATACAGTCATACAAACCAGCAGCGGAAGTAACTTGTCTGAGTACAGACAACTAGTAAAATAAAAGAGGCTTGGAAAGCCTAGCTATACTACGTGGTCCTTCACAAGCTCGGGATCACCACCTGGGCCTTAGCCTACTCATTGATGTCAATGTCTACGTAGAACCCATCAGAAGGGGTTGCAGCGTCTTCTGTAAAAATGTAAATTATAGCAACATGAGTACAAAGGTACTCAGCAAGACTTACATCAGATCCTACATACATGCATATTATCAAGAAGGGTTGGTGGAGTTATTGCAGCAAGCTAGCTTTGACTCTTGGCTAGGCTAACCTACGAGACTCCAACTTGAAATGGTTTTGCGCACACGAGTCCACTATTCTCCACTTCAATACACTACCGAGGATCCACCTCCGTCTTCCCACGGAAGAGCCATCCTCGGCACTCACACTTATCTTGAGGCTTTTAGTAGTTTCCATTTACTTGTCTATGAACTGTATAGGCAACCAAGTAGTCCTTTACCGCGGACGCGGCTATTCGAATAGATCATGATAACCCTGCAGGGGTGTACTTATTCATACATGTTTCCACCACTTAGCGTCTGCACACGACATGTGCTCGGCAGACTTCAAGCGAAAGCCGACGTGGGTGTAGACCACGACCTACCTAAACACTTAAGCCTCTAGTCCAGGTTTATCGCCTATCCAGGTTCCATCCGCAGGGAGTCCGGCCGAGGTTTCCCATACGGCCCCGAACGATGTGAACAGGGTTCCCGAGATACCTAACGGGTATTCGGTACACCCGGCCACGTACCTACCGCATCACAGCCCACCCCTACGGTCAGCGCTGTCCACGGCCTCCAGTAGGCTACAAACACCAGAAACTACTTGCAACTCCTGGACAGAGAGCTAGGGTGAATAAGAAGTCGAGCGGGGTCATATTTCAGGGCCCAATGCATGGTAGTAGCTGTATCTTAAATCACACATACAGATCTTAGTGCTTAAGGTCGGCTTCAATGAAACAACCCACCATGTACTCCTACATGGCCTCTCATCGATACCTTTACCAAATCGTGTTCACCACACCACTCTCATTACCGACATAATCATTTCACTCTAGCCATCACCCAGATGAACCAGACCTGACACGACTCTATGCATAGCAGGCATAGCAAGGTAGGAACAACACATGCATATGGCTCAATCAACTCCTACACATGCTAGTGGGTTTCATCTAGTTACTGTGGCAATGACAGGTCATGCAGAGGAAATGGGTTCAACTACCGTAGCACATAGCAGTTTGAAACGCGTTGTCTTAATGCAGTAAAAGAGAGCAGGAGCGAGAACATGGGAGTGTATCGATATGATCAAATGGTTGGTTGCTTGCCTGATGGTTCGATGCACTGATACGGTTCTTCGTTAGGGTAATCACGGCACTCCTCGGGGGCAGAACCTCCCGCAAGACCACCGATACACAACCATCACCAAACAATGTGCAACAATATGATGCATGCATGAAACATAGCAATATGAGTGTGTTGGGCTAATGCAACTAAGACCAGAAGGGTTTGTACCAATTTGAATCAAATATTCAAATTTCAAACTCAAACATGGCCTTTTAAAGTGCTTTTCCTTGTTCTGCATTAAACATAAGGTTAACTTGTTTAATCATGCATGAAAATAGTACAGATGGATAGATTGGATTTTTCTGATCATTTTTCATATATAATTTGTCTGATTTGGAGTTACAGAATAAAAGTTATGAATTTTTCAAGTTTAAACTATATTCTGGAATTTCCTATATTAGATTAATTCCAGAAAATCAATTATTGCGTCAGCCTGACGTCAGTGTGACGTCAGCAGGTCAACAGAACACGTCCGGGTCAAACCTGACAGTGGGTCCCGCGTGTCAGTGTGATTAGATTAATTAAAGTTTAATGAAAACTAAACATGTTTAATTAACAGGGCTGGGCCCCACCTGTCATTGACTCAGGGAAGTCAACCAGGGCCCACCCGTGGTCAAACCCGGGTCGGCTGCACCGGCGTTTAGCCGCCGGCGAGCCCGACGCGGCGGCGGAAGTGGTTTTGGCCGTTTCAGCCACCAAATGGGTCGCGGAGACCACCGGACTGGAGCTGAGGACGAGCCGCAGCTCTTGGTGGAGTCCGTTGGGGTCGGGGTGGCCGGAGTTGGCGCCGGCGACGACTTTGGCGGCCACCGGGGTTCGGCCGAAGACGAACTTGACGCTAGAGGGGACGGTGAGGCTCGGGGAGTGGCTAGCTAGGTGCTAAGTGACACGGTGAGCATGATGGACACCGTGGAGTGGTCGGAGGGTGACCGGGACCACGTCGGCGACGAGCTCCACGGCGGTGGGTGCGGTTGAGCTCCGGGAGGTTGCTACACGGCTCGGGAGCAAGAAAAGGAGGGGGGGAAGATGGCTAAGCTCACAGTGAGTGCGACGAAGCCCTTGGTGTGGCCGGAGATGGACCGGAGCGATAGACGGCGTTGAAGGGGATCTTCGGCGACGGCGGTTCGGGCGAGGTCGTTGCGGTGGACTCGGGCGTTGCGAGCGCTCGGGGCTCGGCTTGCGCGATGGAGTGGACAGCGGCGGAGCTCCTGGACACGATGAGAGGACGCACGAGTGGCGGGGAGCACGGCTACGACGAAGGCACGGCGATGGTGGCGTCGGCCATGGCGGGGGAGCGCGAGGGGGAGGAGCTGGAGAGGAGAGGGGGTGTCTGGGGGGTTCGGGGGAGCGAGGGAGGCCGGTCCACGACGTCACCGGGCGAGGGGAGCGGCGAGGCGGCGAGCAGGTGCGTGGCGCGCGCTGCGGTCGCCGTCGGGCAGTTGCCTGCCTGCCTGGCCGGCAAGCAGCTCGCTGGAGCGGCGCTGGGCTGGGCCGGCAGGTGGGCCGGGTGCTGGGCGCCAGGTAAGTTTTTTCCATTTCTTTCTGTTTTCTGTTTTTTAATACTTCTGCAACTTTGTTGAATTAAATAAAATACTTAGGCAACTCCTAAAATCACCAAACTACTCCTGGTCCATAGTTGGATTATTTCCAACATGAAACATTTTAGTTTGGAGATATTTGAGCATTTAAATATTTTATATAATTTTAAATGCCCAAATTCAAATATTTATGATTTAATTCAAAAACCCTAAGATGGCCTAGGAAAATGTGCACCACTTTTGGCAGAGGTTCTGAACCAAGACAAAAATGATGGGCATTTTAGAAGGGCATTTCAGGTTCATTGAAAAAGTTTTTAGTAAACCCTAGTTGGTTTCAGAGGGGACTGGGGGTTCTGTCATCCCCATTTCAGGTTTCTGGTGAAGGAATAAACATGATGCAACACTCTAATGCATGACTAGCTAGGGTATGACAACTCACCCCCACTCAAAAGAATCTCGTCCCGAGATTTGGGTTCCTCCGGGAGGAAGGCAGGATACTCGAGTCGAAGACGATCCTCCCTTTCCCAAGTTGCTTCATCCTGAGAATGGTGCGACCATTGAACTTTGAGAAACTTGATATTATGACGTCGAGTGGTACGCTCGGCCTGATCGAGGATACGAATGGGGTACTCTCGATATGTAAGATTATCTTGGAGATCAAGCGTTTCGTAGTCCACTCCATGGATAGGATCCGAGAAGCAACGCCTGAGTTGAGAAACGTGGAAGACATCGTGGACTCTGGAGAGGTGCGGAGGTAAGTTCCAACTGGTAGGCAACTTCTCCTCGTTTAGCGAGAATGCGAAAAGGTCCAATGTAACGAGGAGCCAATTTGCCTTTGATACCGAAACGATGGGTTCCCTTCAGAGGGTTAACCCGAAGGTAAGCCTTCTCCTCAACCTCGAACGTCATAGCCTTATGTTTTCGGTCATATTGACTCTTTTGACGAGATTGGGCTGTTTTCAACTTTTCACGAACGATGCGAACTTGCTCTTCTGCTTCATGAATCATATCCGGGCCAAAGAATTGTCTTTCCCCGGTCTCTGACCAGTTAAGGGGTGTTCGACACCGTCGTCCATAGAGAACTTCAAAAGGGGCTTTACCCAAGCTAGATTGATAGCTGTTGTTGTAAGCAAATTCGGCAAATGGAAGGCATTTCTCCCACTCCATTCCGAAAGAGATAACAGAGGCTCGAAGCATGTCTTCTAGAATCTGGTTGACGCGTTCTACTTGACCACTCGATTGAGGGTGAAAAGCGGTGCTAAAGGAAAGGCGGGTTCCCATAGCGTTTTGGAAACTTTCCCAAAATCGAGAGGTGAAAAGACTTCCACGATCCGAGTTAATTTCCAAAGGAACACCATGGAGAGACACTATTCGGGAGATGTATAGGTCTGCCAGCTGACTAGCGGTTATACTCTCACGAACAGGTAAGAAATGGGCCACTTTGGAAAGACGATCGACAACGACAAAGATAGCATTATTCCCTCTCTTGGTCCTGGGAAAACCGGTAATGAAATCCATACCAATTTTATCCCATTTCCATTCAGGAATAGCTAGGGGCTGCAGGGTGCCAGCAGGCCGTTGATGCTCTGCTTTTACACGACGACAGACGTCGCAATTAGCAATATACTGAGCAATTTCTCTCTTCATCCTAGTCCACCAGAACCTCTGGCGTAGGTCCTGATACATCTTGGTACTACCCGGATGAATGGTGAGAGGAGATTCATGAGCCTCCTTAAGGATCAACTGTTGTAGATGCTGGTTCTTGGGAACCACTAAACGGTTCTCAAAGTACACAACACCATGATCATTTGTGGAGAAACAACTAGCACCTCCGCTAGCAATGTTCTCCTTGATCTTAGCTATTCCCTTATCTCGCTTCTGGGCAGCGATGATTTGATCCGTAAGAGTAGGTTTCGCCACCAAGGTGGAAAGAAATCCTTGAGGAACAATGTGAAGGTTAAGCTTCCGAAATTCCTCATGGAGAAGCGGTTGACTTTGTTGTAACATCAGGTTGTTACAATAAGATTTACGACTTAGTGCATCAGCCATGACGTTGGCTTTCCCTGGGGTGTAAGTTATTCCTAAGTCGAAATCTGTGATCAACTCAACCCAACGTCTTTGCCTGAGATTCAAATCCGGTTCGGTGAAGATGTACTTCAGACTTTGGTGATCAGTGAATATCTCGCAACGATTACCGAGGAGGTAATGTCGCCAGGTTTTAAGTGCATAGACTATAGCTGCAAGCTCTAGATCATGACTAGGATAATTCTCCTCATGTGGGTGCAATTGCCGTGAGGCGTAAGCAATTACATGTCGATCTTGCATGAGAATACAGCCTAGTCCTTGTCGCGAGGCGTCGTAGTAGATAACAAAGTCCTTAGAGAAGTCTGGCGGTACCAGAACGGGAGCAGAAGTCAGGCGTCTTTTCAGTTCCTGAAAGCTGTGCTCACATTGTGGAGTCCATTCAAACTTTTTATCCTTCTTAAGGAGTTCAGTTAGAGGTTTAGCAACTTTGGAGAAGTTCTCGACAAAGCGACGACAATAGCTCGCTAGGCCAAGGAAACTCCGAACTTGCTTGACCGATTCAGGTGGAGTCCAATTAAGGACGGCTTGAACTCGCTCAGGGTTAACAGCAATACCTTTACCAGATATTACATGACCCAGATAGGTCACTTCTGACAACCAAAATTCACATTTGGAAAACTTGGCATAAAGGCGGTGCTCTCGAAGTTTCTTCAACACTAGCCTTAGATGTTCGGCATGTTCTTCCTCGTTCTTGGAGTAGATGAGTATATCATCTAGGTAAACCACGACGAATTTATCCAAATACTCCATGAAGATTGAGTTCATTAACCGAGAAAAGGTGGCTGGAGCGTTGGTTAAACCGAAAGACATGACAGTGTACTCGTATTGGCCATAACGAGTAACAAAGGCCGTTTTAGGAATGTCCCCGTTTCTGATTTTGATTTGATGGTAGCCCAACCTCAAATCCATCTTGGAGAAGACTGAGGATCCAGCGAGCTGATCATACAGGTTGTTGATCCTGGGAAGCGGATATTTGTTCTTGATTGTGACCAAATTGACAGGTCGATAATCTACAACCATCCGGTCCGTACCATCCTTCTTCTTGACGAAGAGGACGGGGCAAGCCCACGGAGATGAACTAGGTCGGATGAAACCCTTTTTCAAGGACTCATCGAGTTGTTTCTTAAGCTCGGCTAGTTCTAGTGGTGCCATCTTATAGGGTCTTTTGGCAATCGGAACGGTTCCTGGAATGAGGTCTATTACGAACTCAACATCCCTGTCAGGTGGAACACCTGGCAATTCCTCTGGGAAGACATCCGGGAAGTCATGGACTACCGGAACGTCCTCAAGGTCTGGCAAAGGGCTGGCGTTAAGAGAATATAACTGTCGCTCGGCTAGTCGGGTCAAGACATTGACTATCTTCCCCGAAGGATGAGTGAGTTGAACAGTCCTAGAGAAGCAATCAATTTCGGCATGATGAGCTGACATCCAGTCCATACTCAAAATGATATTAATATCTGAAAATTTGAGAGCTATCAAAGATGCAAGGAAAACAAGTCTGTCGACTTGGATTTCATTTCCATAACTTACCCTGGAGGTCTGCCATCTAGAACCGGGAGTAGAAATTTCCATAGTGGATGGCATGTTATAGAATGCGGTGTTATGCAAACGAGCATAGTTCTCGGATATAAATGAATGAGAGGCTCCTGTATCGAAAAGAACAGATGCCGGGTGGCAATTAACAAGGAGCGTACCGTGAACGACGTTGGGATCCTCTTGAGCTTCTTCGGCAGAGATACAGTTGACATGGCCACGTGTAGCGGTGGCCGGCTTAGCGTGGAACACTTTCCCTGTCGGCTTGCCACGGCCAACAGCTTTAGCAAATTGGTTGGGGTTGGTCTGGGGACACTCACGCATATAGTGACCAGATTCCCCACACTTGAAACAAGTCACGGAACTGGTACTGGAGGAGCATTGTTGGTTGGACCCCCATAGGGGCTTGGCTGGTGCAGACTGTTGAACAGGGCGAGGCACCTGGAAAGATGGCCTCGGTGTGAACCTAGGTGGCAGGGCGGTGTTGGGCACCCACACGCGGCGCTTCTGAGGACCAGCACCGGATGAGGAACCCATGTCACGGCCATGCTTGCGTGTTGCATCATAATCAGTCTGACCAGTTTCAGCACTGATGGCCTTGTTAACAAGTTTCTGAAAAGATGTGCACTCATGCAGACGGAGGTCACGGCGAAGCTCAGGACTAAGCCCCTTACGGAACCTTGCTTGCTTCTTGGCATCAGTAGAAACTTCCTCAGTTGCATATCGTGCGAGGTTACCGAACTCCCTGCTGTAAGCATCCACAGAGAGTCGGCCCTGAGTGAAACTGCAGAATTCCTCACGTTTACGGTCCATGAGACCCTCCGGAATGTGATGTTCACGGAAAGCCTCGCTGAATTCAGCCCAAGTAGTGACATGGCCCGCTTGGCGCATAGCTCCATAATTCTCCCACCATAGACTGGCGGGGCCTTCAAGATGATATGCAGCAAAGGTGACCTTGTCAGCCTCCGCTACCAGCGCGGAACGCAGTTTGTGAGAAATACTGCGAAGCCAGTCATCAGCGTCAAGAGGCTCGACGGAGTGGTGGAACGTGGGTGGATGTAACTTGATGAAATCACTGAGTGACACCACGTTAGTCCTCTGATGGTGTGCCGTGTTCTGTTCAAAACGCTCCAACAAACGGTTGGTCTCCCGCTTGTTTCTTTCGGCTTCCATCATAACCTCGGCTAGGGAAGGAGGATGAGGCAGATTTGCATTCCTGACTTCACTGCCTTCAACCTGCTCTTGAGGAACAGGGTTAGTGCGCGTGTTGACCATCCTAGGTAAACAAGACAATGATTTAGTCAGGATGATAAAATTCCGACATAGGATACAGAATGTAAGGAATAACTCGGAATGCAAGATGATCATCCGTATGACATGGTAGATACAGAAACTGCTTCTTTATTCCATCGTCATACACACCATACAGGGTTTAGTACAAGACCAAACAAGGTACTATTACGGTGAAAAGAGGATTACATCTCATCGGAAACATTCCAAGCTCCTATACATTATTTTCCTATACCTCCGGAAGGCGATACAAACTAGGTCATATCCCACGAGTCACGCAGGACGATAGACGGCACAGCTAACACGAACTAGTGATACTACTACTAACTCAGACCGATCCGTAGTAGTCCTCGTAGAAGTCACCTCCATAGCCTGGAAGCTCAACATGATCATCCGGAAACAGACGATCTCGCGGAGCTTGTGGACCATAGGGACTAGGATGAGGTCTTGGACCAACAGACGGTGGCCTGCGGGGTCCGTGAGGTGGGGTGATGCCTCCTACATCACGCCAACCCATCACGTCTGGCAGAGCAGATCTCACAGGATAGAGATCGCGCATATCCGAATATCCAGCTTGCACCGCCGGTGCAAACCGAGTCAATGTGGCCCAATGGTCAGCATGGGTATTGAAGAGCTCTAACCTCAAGGCCCGATTTTCACGGTCCTTATCCTCGAGCATCTCAGCAGTAGTGCGAGTCCATGAGTCCTCCTGAGTGGGGTCAGCATAGATAGCCTGGAGATACCCTTATGCTCCTAGAAGTGATCCTGGCATATACCGGAAATCAGAGTCCCGAAATAGGCCAGACCTGACTCGCATGATGGTCATCATAGAGTAGGCGGCGTCCTGCACAGCCATCTCAATAGTAACCCCGAGTCCATAGGAGCAGTGAAGGGGCTCGGTGGACCCAGGATAAGATGGAAATATCCTGACAGTGCAGAGATACAGGCTTTGATTAAAGTCTCGGAATTGCTCTTCGACCGTGTACTCAGGATACCAACGGTATCCAGCCTCAGTCATTACCCTGACCAACATGGCGGTATGACCGGGTACATCTAGGCATCGAGTCAGGCGAACCACTTGATTGAGGTCGCGAGTGGCCATCTGAAAACACAATCATAATGCAAAGGCATTAGAATTTCTAGCAAAATTTCGGCAGCATAACAGCTGTAAATGCTCAAGAAGGATTTGAGACAATTGACAAAGGATTTCATTCACACTCAACATCATCATATCAAAGTTCTGAGTCCATCCTCGCAACATAATGTGGTAGTAGAACTAAACTAGGCTTGTAACCATCAAACCTATAAGGTACTACTGATTAGTAACACGTGATCCTGATAGAGAGAATAGATCCTAATTCCTTATCCCCCGGTGGAAGAATAGACTGACTCAGATCAGAATGTCATAAGATAAAGGAGTAAAAAGAGCCTTACGTTCCAACCCACAAACAATTCCCCTACATATAACTAAAGAATTTCTAGACTCAACATCGACCAGTTTGGCTTGGAGAACCTACAGGCAGTCCGGCTCTGATGCCAACGCTGTCAGGACCCCGACTCGATGTCACATCGATCTAGCTTGTAACACCCCATATCACTTTGCGGCCTCACGCACGGTATCCCCACGGGTGTCGCCTTACCTTTGCCCGGGACCGTTTGCGCCTTTTGGCTCACGTATATGATAGTGTCGCTAGCATCCATATGATAAAGAGCCCGGGCTGACATGACTAGTCGTAAACCCAAAGTGGCACAGTGCTTACAGGGACAGGCATCCATGACGCACCAACGAACGTGTCGGTCATCAGCAAGTGGGTCCGGGCTGTAGCACTGGGCTAGCAGGACTCCGATAAACCGGGCTGTAGCGGGCTAACAGGACTCCGGTACTCAATGCGTGACATTTCCCCGAAGGGACATACACAGGAACGAAGAAGGACACATGCCGGCCAGCCTAAGTGTTCCAGAGCAGTAGCAAGCTACCATGGCTCAGTGGTAACACTAGGAGACATTTCCCGGTAAGAGAGGCTACTAAAGATAAACAACTAGATAGTCAGATCCCACACATACCAAGCATTTCAATAGCATACACACAGTATGCTCGATATGTGCAAATACAACATGGCATCACAACATGACTCTATGACACAAGTACTTTATTTAAGGCTCAGGGAGCCATACATAAGCATACACACAGGTACGGGTCACACGACCCAGCATTCAAGTCATACAGTCATACAAACCAGCAGCGGAAGTAACTTGTCTGAGTACAGACAACTAGTAAAATAAAAGAGGCTTGGAAAGCCTAGCTATACTACGTGGTCCTTCACAAGCTCAGGATCACCACCTGGGCCTTAGCCTACTCATTGATGTCAACGTCTACGTAGAACCCATCAGAAGGGGTTGCAGCGTCTTCTGTAAAAATGTAAATTATAGCAACATGAGTACAAAGGTACTCAGCAATACTTACATCAGATCCTACATACATGCATATTATCAAGAAGGGTTGGTGGAGTTATTGCAGCAAGCCAGCTTTGACTCTTGGCTAGGCTAACCTACGAGACTCCAACTTGAAATGGTTTTGCGCACACGAGTCCACTATTCTCCACTTCAATACACTACCGAGGATCCACCTCCGTCTTCCCATGGAAGAGCCATCCTCGGCACTCACACTTATCTTGAGGCTTTTAGTAGTTTCCATTTACTTGTCTATGAACTGTATAGGCAACCAAGTAGTCCTTTACCGCGGACGCGGCTATTCGAATAGATCATGATAACCCTGCAGGGGTGTACTTCTTCATACATGTTTCCACCACTTAGCGTCTGCACACGACATGTGCTCGGCAGACTTCAAGCGAAAGCCGACGTGGGTGTAGACCACGACCTACCTAAACACTTAAGCCTCTAGTCCAGGTTTATCGCCTATCCAGGTTCCATCCGTAGGGAGTCCGGCCGAGGTTTCCCATACGGCCCCGAACGATGTGAACAGGGTTCCCGAGATACCTAACGGGTATTCGGTACACCCGGCCACGTACCTACCGCATCACAGCCCACCCCTACGGTCAGCGCTGTCCTCGGCCTCTAGTAGGCTACAAACACCAGAAACTACTTGCAACTCCTGGACAGAGAGCTAGGGTGAATAAGAAGTCGAGCGGGGTCATATTTTAGGGCCCAATGCATGGTAGTAGCTGTATCTTAAATCACACATACAGATCTCAGTGCTTAAGGTTGGCTTCAATGAAACAACCCACCATGTACTCCTACATGGCCTCTCATCGATACCTTTACCAAATCGTGTTCACCACACCACTCTCATTACCGACATAATCATTTCACTCTAGCCATCACCTAGATGAACCAGACCTGACACGACTCTAAGCATAGCAGGCATAGCAAGGTAGGAACAACACATACATATGGCTCAATCAACTCCTACACATGCTAGTGGGTTTCATCTAGTTACTGTGGCAATGACAGGTCATGCAGAGGAAATGGGTTCAACTACCGTAGCACATAGCAGTTTGAAACGCGTTGTCTTAATGCAGTAAAAGAGAGCAGGAGCGAGAACATGGGATTGTATCGATATGATCAAATGGTTGGTTGCTTGCCTGATGGTTCGATGCACTGATACGGTTCTTCGTTAGGGTAATCACGACACTCCTCGGGGGCAGAACCTGCCGCAAGAACACCGATACACAACCATCACCAAACAATGTGCAACAATATGATGCATGCATGAAACATAGCAATATGACTGTGTTGGGCTAATGCAACTAAGACCAGAAGGGTTTGTACCAATTTGAATCAAAGATTCAAATTTCAAACTCAAACATGGTCTTTTAAAGTGCTTTTCCTTGTTCTGCATTAAACATCAGGTTAACTTGTTTAATCATGCATGAAAATAGTACAGATGGATAGATTGGATTTTTCTGATCATTTTTCATATATAATTTGTCTGATTTGGAGTTACAGAATAAAAGTTATGAATTTTTGAAGTTTAAACTATATTATGGAATTTCCTATATTAGATTAATTCCAGAAAATCAATTATTGCGTCAGCCTGACGTCAGTGTGACGTCAGCAGGTCAACGGAACACGTCCGGGTCAAACCTGACAGTGGGTCCCGCGTGTCAGTGTGATTAGATTAATTAAAGTTTAATTAAAACTAAACCTGTTTAATTAACAGGGCTGGGCCCCACCTGTCATTGACTCAGGGAAGTCAACCAGGGCCCACCCGTGGTCAAACCCGGGTCGGCTGCACCGGCGTTTAGCCGCCGGCAAGCCCAACGCGGCGGCGGAAGTGGTTTTGGCCGTTTCGGCCACCAAATGGGTCGCGGAGACCACCGGAGTGGAGCTGAGGACGAGCCGCAACTCTTGGTGGAGTCCGTTGGGGTCGGGGTGGCCGGAGTTGGCGCCGGCGACGACTTTGGCCGCCACCGGGGTTCGGCCGAAGACGAACTTGACGCTAGAGGGGTCGGTGAGGCTCGGGGAGTGGCTAGCTAGGTGCTAAGTGACACGGTGAGCATGATGGACACCGTGGAGTGGTCGGAGGGTGACCGGGACCACGTCGGCGACGAGCTCCACGGCGGTGGGTGCGGTTGAGCTCCGGGAGGTTGCTACACGGCTCGGGAGCAAGAAAAGGAGGGGGGGAAGATGGCTAAGCTCACAGTGAGTGCGACGAAGCCCTTGGTGTGGCCGGAGATGGACCGGAGCGACGACGGCGTTGAAGGGGATCTCCGGCGACGGCGGTTCGGGCGAGGTCGTTGTGGTGGAGTCGGGCGTTGCGAGCGCTCGGGGCTCGGCTTGCTCGATGGAGTGGACAGCGGCAGAGCTCCTGGACACGATGAGAGGACGCACGAGTGGCGGGGAGCACGACTACGACGAAGGCACGACGATGGTGGCGTCGGCCATGGCGGGGGAGCGCGAGGGGGAGGAGCTGGAGAGGAGAGGGGGTGTCTGGGGGGTTCGGGGGAGCGAGGGAGGCCGGTCCACGACGTCACCGGGCGAGGGGAGCGGCGAGGCGGCGAGAAGGTGCGTGGCGCGCGCTGCGGTCGCCATCGGGCACCTGCCTGCCTGCCTGGTCGGCAAGCAGCTCGCTGGAGCGGCGCTGGGCTGGGCCGGCAGGTGGGCCGGGTGCTGGGCGCCAGGTAAGTTTTTTCCATTTCTTTCTGTTTTCTGTTTTTTTAATACTTCTGCAACTTTGTTGAATTAAATAAAATACTTAGGCAACTCCTAAAATCACCAAACTACTCCTGGTCCATAGTTGGATTATTTCCAACATGAAACATCTTAGTTTGGAGATATTTGAGCATTTAAATATTTTATATAATTTTAAATGCCCAAATTCAAATATTTATGATTTAATTCAAAAACCCTAAGATGGCCTAGGAAAATGTGCACCACTTTTGGCAGAGGTTCTGAACCAAGACAAAAATGATGGGCATTTTAGAAGGGCATTTCAGGTTCATTGAAAAAGTTTTTAGTAAACCCTAGTTGGTTTCAGAGGGGACTGGGGGTTCTGTCATCCCCATTTCAGGTTTCTGGTGAAGGAATAAACATGATGCAACACTCTAATGCATGACTAGCTAGGGTGTGACAGTCATACTTTAAGATGACGGCCATGGGGCGTATTTAAAACCCTACCTCTTCAGTGAGGGCTCATCCATATTTCTATTTGCCTTCCTTTTTGGAGGCCTGCCCGTTATAGGCGCCGCATTCTTGCGCGCCGACCGTCTCCCCTTTAGAGCATAATATAGTGTGGTGGGTAAGGCAGATAGAGGGAATCCTATTAAAGGAAAAATTCTCCTAAATTACTTACATGCGTCGCATGGAGAAGGCCGGGATAGTCAGCAGTGACGACTACCTCGGTACCATCACATCTCACCCCATAAAACACCCCTTTCCCGAGCTCCACAAATATATCCGGATCCTCTTCGAATCCGAGGTCGAGGGCTTGGTTGTGGTCCTGTGGCTGTGGTGTGGGGCTGTGGATCTCCCTGGTGATCTTTTGCCATTCCTGTTACACATGACGGATTAATAATTATGAAAAACAGATTCAGGGAGTTGATGGAGTAGAGTAGTGGGGCGAAAACTCACCCAGCTGGGAGGGTTGTACATGGAGAATCCATCCCCGGGCTTAATACGGGTGAACTTCTCCTCCTCCCCTTTGTATAATCCGGACAGTATTTTTGCTAGAGCGGCGTAAGTGTCCAGACCCTTCAGGCCATATCGGGTGGCATCATCTTCTCCATTGAAGCGCCATATGGGGTGCCCTTGGTACTGGAGTGGCTGAACCCCTCGCGTTATGGATATCGCCATAACCTCGACTATTGACAATCCGGATTGAGAAAGCGCCTTTATCTTGCTCATGAGTTGATGGACTTCCGTGCTATCTTCCTCCCTAGGGCTCCGAGGACGCCAGTTGAGGGGTTTCTTCAACGGAACATCCGAATGCTCGGGAAGGCCCCTCTGGATTGGGTCAAGAAGGGAGACGTCTTCAATATAAAACCATTTGAAGGGCCATTCTTCGGAATCCTTCTTTGGTGTGCCGGACAGGTATCCGGTCCCGGCGACATGCCATATTTCGGCTCCGCCCACTTGGAATATAGCTCCCTCTTGACTATGAGGGACAAGGCAAAACAACTTCTTCCATAGTTCAAAATGGGCCTTGCAACCCAGAAAAAGCTCACAGAGAGCAACATAACCTGCAATATGCAGGATGGAGGCAGGTGTGAAGTTGTGCAGTTGGAGGCCATAGTGCTCCAGTAGCCCTCGGAGGAACGGATGGATTGGAAATCCGACGCCTCTCAGAAAATAGGGAACAAAGCATATTCGTTCTCGCATGGATGGGTTGGGGAACTTCTCCGCCTGCTCCTCGCCGTCGAAAGAAGCCAGTCCGGCTCGAACGGGGACTAGATCCGCGGGCGGAAGAAATCCATGTGTCTGCAGCTTCGCCAGTTGGCCATGGGATACGGAACACGTTTTCCAATCACCCCGCTTGGGGCCGCAAAGGTGGGAGGACGAGCTGGGAGTGCTAGCCATGTTGGGATGGTTTTGGCAAAGTAAGCTCTGATGATTCCTCGCTTGGGGGAGATGGCGTGGATTGGATCTGAAGATCCCCGTCTCTTTAATAGACAAATTTCTCATGCGGCCAGGGTGGTAAACACAAAAATGCCCCGACCTCTTGTATTCGTTCGACACGTGGAAGCCTAAATCATGAAGGTGCAGAAAAGGTCCGCCATGATAAGCGTTTTACAATTCTGCTAGCGACATTAATTTGTCAAATGAAGTACATAGTCACTTAGACTTACACACTTCTTCTTCTATGCTATCTAACAAGCTATCTAGCCTACAATCCTGCTGGGAATACTTGGCGGCTACTTGAACCTGGTCATATACCAAACTAATGGGAATTTCTTCTCCATTTGACCTTATAGGTCCGACCCGAGCCATGTGATTCGGGTCGAGCTTGGTATACCGCATTTTGACCATTGCCCAGGCCTCTCGCGCACCTTCCGGCAGGCCAGTATCTTCCATAACTGGAAGCGCCGCTGCGCTCCTTGGAGTAGTTGTACAAGCCCCTCCATACTTCCTGTAGGGGAGTCCAATTGCCATAAAGCCTTAGCAATATTTTGCATTGCCTGCCGAGCTTGCTCGTGCATTTGTGACAGCTCTTGTAGTAGATCACTCAACGATCCGGACACCTCCCCTTCGGGATGGCCCGTCAATATACCTATAGACACAATTCTGTCAGTTCCTTCACTTGCCGAACTATATAAAGGTAAGTCCAAACACATACCAAATATGCCGCCTTGCAGCTTCTTATTTCCCTTCACGGAATCACCTAGCTGGGACCGCACGTCTTTTAGCTCTTCCCCAAGCTTGGTATTGGCATCTTGGAGTTTGTTTTTCTCCTCCCTGACCCGTGTTAGGATACGTTCACTCGCGACCAGTTGCCTTTGATCTCCTGGACCTCCCGCTTGTGCGACTTCCGGTGCTTCTATTACAAGACATGCGTCTGTATTAATAACCCTGGTGCATGGTTATGTTTTCTCGATAGAGGGGAACATTACCAGGTGCCACCCTCTTGGATTTCTCCAGTTCGGCGGTAGCTTTAATCAGCTGGGCCTGATACTTTTCCAGCTCTTGAGACAACAGATTGTTCTTCTCTATGAGCACCTGGTCATATAACGATACTTAAATCACTTGTACCAACTGCTTCAAGCCTCGGGGGCTACTGGTATAGGACTATCAGTTCCACATAAATGAGTAGTTAGCCGCATGTCTTTCAAATACTGATCTGTGGCTCTCGAAAGCCCATCTCGAGCATCTCGGATGTACGCATCACCCAAGTTGAAGGCATTGAAAGCTTCTTCAGAAAAACCAGGGTCGCGAAGAGCGGCCCGCCGGCGCCGATGATTCATGGCGCTTTCCACTTCAAAGTTTGTAGCAGATACTTTATCCGAATCCTCCGCGGAAGGACAATCTGGTATCACTTCCGCGTTAGCCTCTACCCTCGTGGCAGGGTCCGGAATCCGGCTAGTAGAGGCATGATAGGCAGGATCCCCGGACATTGTCCGACGAATGTTCTTCCTAATAAAGGCACAACGGGTGGTGTCATACTTTAAGATGACGGCCATGGGGCGTATTTAAAACCCTACCTCTTTAGTGAGGGCTCATCCATATTTCTATTTGCCTTCCTTTTTGGAGGCCTGCCCGTTATAGGCGCCGCATTCTTGCGCGCCGACCGTCTCCCCTTTAGAGCATAATATAGTGTGGTGGGTAAGGCAGATAGAGGGAATCCTATTAATGGAAAAATTTTCCTAAATTACTTACATGCGTTGCATGGAGAAGGCCGGGATAGTCAGCAGTGACGACTACCTCGGTACCATCACATCTCGCCCCATAAAACACCCCTTTCCCGAGCTCCACAAATATATCCGGATCCTCTTCGAATCCGAGGTCGAGGGCTTGGTTGTGGTCCTCTGGCTGTGGTGTGGGCCTGTGGATCTCCCTGGTGATCTTTTGCCATTCCTGTTACACATGAAGGATTAATAATTATGAAAAACAGATTCAGGGAGTTGATGGAGTAGAGTAGTGGGGCGAAAACTCACCCAGCTGGGAGGGTTGTACATGGAGAATCCATCCCCGGGCTTAATACGGGTGAACTTCTCCTCCTCCCCTTTGTATAATCCGGACAGTATTTTTGCTAGAGCGGCGTAAGTGTCCAGACCCTTCAGGCCATATCGGGTGGCATCATCTTCTCCATTGAAGCGCCATATGGGGTGCCCTTGGTACTGCAGTGGCTGAACCCCTCGCGTTATGGATATCGCCATAACCTCGACTATTGACAATCCGGATTGAGCAAGCGCCTTTATCTTGCTCATGAGTTGATGGACTTCCGTGCTATCTTCCTCCCTAGGGCTCCGAGGACGCCAGTTGAGGGGTTTCTTCAACGGAACATCCGAATGCTCGGGAAGGCCCCTCCGGATTGGGTCAAGAAGGGAGACGTCTTCAATATAAAACCATTCGAAGGGCCATTCTTCGGAATCCTTCTTTGGTGTGCCGGACAGGTATCCGGTCCCGGCGACATGCCATATTTCGGCTCCGCCCACTTGGAATATAGCTCCCTCTTGACTATGAGGGACAAGGTAAAACAACTTCTTCCATAGTTCAAAATGGGCCTTGCAACCCAGAAAAAGCTCACAGAGAGCAACATAACCTGCAATATGCAGGATGGAGGCAGGTGCGAAGTTGTGCAGTTGGAGGCCATAGTGCTCCAGTAGCCCTCGGAGGAACGGATGGATTGGAAATCCGACGCCTCTCAGAAAATAGGGAACAAAGCATATTCGTTCTCGGCTGGATGGGTTGGGGAACTTCTCCGCCTGCTCCCCGCCATCGAAAGAAGCCAGTCCGGCTCGAACGGGGACTAGATCCGCGGGCGGAAGAAATCCATGTGTCTGCAGCTTCGCCAGTTGGCCATGGGATACGGAACACGTTTTCCAATCACCCCGCTTGGGGCCGCAAAGGTGGGAGGACGAGCTAGGAGTGCTAGCCATGTTGGGATGGTTTTGGCAAAGTAAGCTCTGATGATTCCTCGCTTGGGGAGATGGCGTGGATTGGATCTGAAGATCCCCGTCTCTTTAATAGACAAATTTCTCATGCGGCCAGGGTGGTAAACACAAAAATGCCCCGACCTCTTGTATTCGTTCGACACGTGGAAGCCTAAATCATGAAGGTGCAGAAGCCGATGAGTGTGTCAATTAATGAATGGCCGGACACTGCTATTTAAGTCAGGTACTTTGAAGCATTCGGAGGAGGAATCCGCCTTGCAATGCCGAAGACAATATGCGTGCCGGACTCGTCTTCATTGAAGCCTAGTTCGGGGGCTACTGAGGGAGTCCTTGACTAAGGGGTCCTCGGACAGCCGGACTATGTACTTTGGCCGGACTGTTTGCCGATGAAGATACAAGATAGAAGACTTCCCGTGTCCGGGTGAGACTCTCCTTGGCGTGGAAGGCAAGCTTGGTGATTCGGATGTGTAGATTCCTTTCTCTGTAACCGACCTTGTACAACCCTAGCCCCTTCCGGTGTCTATATAAACTGGAGGGTTTAGAGTCGTAGGGTTTAAGTCATAACAATCATATCCTCATAGGCTAGACTTCTAGGGTTTAGTCATTACGATCTCGTGGTAGATCAACTCTTGTAATACTCATATTCATCAAGATCAATCAAGCAGGAAGTAGGGTATTACCTCCATAGAGGGGGCCCGAACCTAGGAAACATTGTGTCCCCCGCCTATTGTTACCATTAGCCTTAGACGCACAGTTCGGGACCCCCTACCCGAGATCCGCTGGTTTTGACACCGACACCAACCCAACAATCACCTTCGGAAACACCTGTAGAGCATCTTTATAATCACCCAGTTACGTTGTGTCGTTTGATAGCACACAAGGTGTTCCTCCGGTATTTGGGAGTTGCATAATCTCGTAGTCAAAGGAATATGTCTAAGTCATGAAGAAAGCAATAGCAATAAAACTTAACAATCATTATGCTAAGCTATCGGATGGGTCTTGTCCATCACATCATTCTCCTATTGATGTGATCCCGTTCATAAAATAACAAACATTTATCATGGTATAAGGAAATATAAATAACAACTTCATTGTTGCCTCTAGGGCATTGTCGGAGTAATGGGCCACGGGTAGGCTAACCCAAGTCCCAGAACCTTTCAAGACATGAGGGCAAGCTGCGCCCCTCGAGTCCCCGAGGCGACTCCAAGACAAGCCGAGTCCCAGAGGCGACTCCAAGACAAGCCGAGTCCCAGAGGCGACTCCAAGACAGGCGGAGTCCCAGAGGCGACTCCAAGACAAGCCGAGTCCCAGAGGCGACTCCAAGACACGCCGACTCCAGGCCGGCGACTTCCGAGGAGGCCGGTTGTAGAGAGTCGGCCTGTAACTCTAGCCACCCCGTTTAATGAGGGCAGGCATGGCCACAGTGCACCGTACCGACGGAGATCTCCGTCCGGCGCGGTACTGTTGCCATGCCAGCCCTAACATCAGCCCCTGAGGGCGGGGCTCTGTGCCCACGACGGCCTGTCTGTACGACCTAGAGACGGCGGGCCCCGCCGGTCAGCGGGAGTACCGAAGACGGCGAGAGCGCCACAAACACGGACCTGTTCAAAGTCGGCCCCCAGGAGTGGGCTGGCCCGTCCCACGGGCCCCACACGCCATTAACCAGACGCGATGGGGAATGGCAACAGTGATCGCCCGTCAGGCGGCGGCACAGTCGCCATGACCCCATGACCAAGCCAGCGTCATTAGAAGCACGGCTACAGTAATCCGCAGCCGGAAAGACACGCCCGCCGAGGACAAGGGCTGACGCCCCCGTACCAGGCCAGTCGGTGGGACCCACCAGTCGGCGGGCCCCAGTTGTCTGCGCGGAAGACGGCGTCCTGAGAGACAGACGGCTGGGACCCGCGCCCAGCCGGTTTACCATTGTACCCCTGGGGGGTAGGCCTATATAAACCCCCCAGGGCACCCATGCAAAAGGTTCGAATCCATTAGTACTAGACCAGATCATATAGGAAGGAGAGAGCTAGCCTTGCCTTCTCCTACCCTCAGAAACAGCTTGAGGAGCAACCTTGTACTCACGTTGCCTTTGTGATCATGCGGAGACCCCGCCAAGCAGCAGTAGGGGTGTTATCTCCTCGGAGAGCCTTGAAGCTGGGTAAGATCCACTGGCGTGTATGTCTTCGCCTCATCCCGTTTCCAGGCACCGGCGACATTCTACTCGCCCCCACCATGATAAGCCATCCTTTGGCATATGTCGCACCCAACCCCCGACATTTGGCGCCCACCATGCGGCAAGGTGCACCGCCGTCCGGAGATCTGTTCTGGATGGGAACCCTTTTCCTCCGTGGCGAGCGCAGCCAGCCAGGCTCGCCAGACAGAGTCTGCATCGACGCGCTGCACGGTGCTGAGGCCGCCTGCGCAGCCAGCTGCCTCGCCGAACTTGTCGGCGAGGTTCGCCTCTCCGACGAGCCTGCGTCCGACGCAGGCACGAGCGGCCCCAAGAGCCTCATCGCGGGCCTCCTCGACCAACTCCACATCACCGGCGAGCCCGCCGTGGACTTGGAGTCCGTAGGCTCGACCGACCCGATGCCTCGACTCCGACGCTGCGTCGCTGGACGCGTTCCCCACCAACGTGGTGGTCTACGACGAGCCGCTCCCTCACGAGGAGAGCGGCGGAAGCACCGTCACGGAGGTGCTCGTCATCAGTCATGACGAGCGTTCAGGAGATGGAGCTCACGACCCACTCGACGCCGCTCTACAAGATCTGAGTGCGCCTATTCCGGAAGACGCTGACGCCGAGACGCTGGAGGCGTGCCGCCTTCAGATCATCGGAGGCGCGAAGAAGCTTGCAAGCATGAGGCGCTTGTCAGAAGCCTACCAGCGTGAGATGGATCGCGCTGTGAGCGGCTCGCCGGCTCCGACTGGGCCTAGCCGCCTAGGCGCGGTCCAGCAGTGCGGTGTGGCCATCGCCCACCTGTTCGGGGCAAATCGCCCCGTGTATGCCACACCTGTGGAGAACATCCGCACCGCCCAGGCGGTGACAGACGAGCTGAAAAACTTTGAAGGCGAAGAGCGCCGCATGATGACGGAGCGAGTTCAGCAGCTCCTCGATTCGGCTGCCGCGCAGAATGCAGCGGGCGGCCGCACGGAGGCGCCGCAGCAACCGATCGATGACTTGCCTCCCCGCCGAGATTAAGGTGCGATGTCTCGGACGCCGACTGGCAGAGTCCGCGGAAACAAAGACAAAGAGCCAGCTGTCAGCCACAGTCGGACTCGCATCACCATCGAGCGCGACCAAGACGGCCGCCCAAGAGCACTGGAACGGCAGGGCGACTATCTGCCTCCCCCACCGCAAAGAGAAAGATGAGTCTCCCCGCCACCTATTGAGCATCCGACTCTCGATGGCCGCCTTGGCTGCCGAGAGGGAGTCGGAGAGAACGACGCCCGCCAACGGATCGAACGACTCCACCGATCCCTGGCACTGGAAGAAGAAGACGAGTTGGGTCCGCCTTGCTTCGGACCCCGCATCCGAGACGAGCCCTTTCCAAAGGGTTCACACTCCCCCGAGACACGCCCAAGTATACCGGCTCCGTGAAGCCGGAGGACTGGCTTGTTGACTACTCCACAGCCGTCAGCATTGTGAATGGCAACAAGCGCGTTGCCGTGAAGTATGTTCCAGTCATGCTCCCGGGCACGGCCCGGACTTGGTTGAATAGCCTGAAGCCTCGCAGCATCAACAGCTGGGTCGACTTCACCGAAGCCTTGATCCGCAACTTCACGAGCACGTACAAGCGACCTCCCAAGCCTCGCCAGCTTTCCTTGTGCGTGCAAGGCCCCGACGAATCAACACGCGACTACCTCACGCGCTGGGCCGAGCTTCGGAACTCCTGCGAGGGCGTGCATGAGGTGCAGGCTATCGAGTACTTCACCGCCGGGTGCAGAGAAGGCACCCTCCTCAAGCACAAGCTCCTATGCGACGAGCCGAAAACCCTCGACGAGCTGCTGATCATAGCAGACAAGTACGCCACGGCCGACTCCTCCATGAAGACGGAGATACAAGTTAATGCAACTGGCAAGGTGGCTCCTCAGGCTCCCAGAACTCCGGCTGGAGATGCCAGTCGGCGACAACAACAAAACGACAACAAGCGCAAGGCCTCACAGCCGACTTCCAGCAGTCGGCAAGTTTCGACAGTCGAAGACCAACAGCCGGAGGGGCAGCCTCCGACCAAGTGACAGAAAGGCGGCAAGTCCAACTGGTTGCCGGCCTTCTCTTACGAGCAGACTCTAGATGGCCCCTGCAAGTTCCACAGTGGCGCGAAGCCGTCCAACCATACCACTCGAAAGTGCCACTGGCTCACCAGAATTGTCAAGGGAGACGGCCTCCTTCCTCCCCCGCCTGCTGGGCCGCCGCCTCCACCGCCGCCCCAGCAGCCAGCTGCCCGACCAGTCGGCGTAGTACGAGATGAGTATCCAGAAGAGCACAGAGCCTATGTGGTGTTCGCCAGTGTGGCTGATGATCGACGCAGTAGGCCGCTGCAGCAGCAAGAAGTAAACGCAGTAGCATCAGATGCCCCGGAGTTTATGCATTGGTCCGAGAAGCCTATCAGTTGGAGCAGAGCTGATCGCCCAGAGGTGATGCTGAATCCGGGCTCCTACGCCCTGGTGTTGAGTGCCACCTTGGCTACAAATAGGCGTGCCGCTCGCTTCTCGCGAGTGTTGATAGACGGAAGCAGCAGCATCAACATCCTGTACAAGGATACCATGTAGAAGTTAGGAATCAAGCAAAGACAGCTGCAGAGCAGCCGGACTGTGTTCCACGGCATTGTACCTGGCCTTTCCTGCTCACCAATTGGCAAGATCCTGATAGACGTCCTCTTCGGAGACAAAGATCATTTCCGTCGTGAGCTAGTTTGGTTTGAAGTGGTGGACCTCGAAAGCCCGTACCATGCATTTCTTGGCCGACCTGCTTTGGCCAAGTTCATGGTGGTCCCCCACTACGCCTACCTCAAGAGGAAGATGCCGAGTTCTAAGGGGATTCTGACCATAGCTGGCGAATACAGAAAGTCGTCCGCTTGCGCGGCTGAGAGCAGTCGGCTGGCCGAGTCCCTGGTAATCGCAGCTGAGAAGCGGCTCCTTGATCGAGTCGTGGCGATGGCCGGAAAGCAGCCAGAGATGTCGCCTGACCCCAAGGAGTCGGAAGCTAAGGGCTCGTTCAAGCCGGCTAAAGAGACGAAGAAGATACCCTTGGACCCGGAGCACCCAGAGAGGTACGTTGTCATAGGGGCAAACCTTAATAGCAAATAGGAAGGCAAGCTCGTCGATTTCCTCCGTGAGAATCGGGACATCTTTGCATGGTCCCCTAAAGGCATGCCAGGTGTACCGACGGAATTCGCCGAGCACAAGTTACATGTCCGACCTGATGTGAAGCCCGTCAGGCAACCCTTGCGCCGCCTATCAGAAGAGAAGAGAAGAGTTGTTGGAGAAGAGATAGCCCGGCTCCTTGCAGCCGACTTCATTATGGAAGTGTTTTTTCCGGAATGGTTGGCAAACCCGGTCTTGGTGCTGAAGAAGAACAAGCAGCGGCGGATGTGTATTGACTACACAAGCCTCAACAAAGCCCGCCCCAAGGACCCGTTTGCTCTGCCAAGAATTGATCAGGTGATAGACTCCACAGCCGGATGCGAGCTGTTGAGCTTCTTAGATGCATATTTCAGGGTATCACCAGATCAAGCTGAACGCGGCGGACAGACTGAAGACTGCCTTCATCACGCCGTTCGGAGCCTTCTGCTAACCGACCATGACGTTCGGCTTGAGGAATGTCGGTGCCACCTTTCAGCGTTGCATTCAGAAGTGCCTCCTCAAGCAACTCGGCAGAAATGCCCACGTCTACGTGGATGATGTAGTGGTGAAGACGGAAAAACATGGGACACTGATGGAAGACCTCAGAGAAACCTTTGAGAACCTGCGCTGATTCCAGATTAAGCTCAACCCTGAGAAGTGCGTCTTCGGAGTACCAGCCGGCCAACTCCTTGGCTTCCTGGTCTCTGAACGCGGCATAGAGTGCAACCCTGTGAAGATCAAGGCCATCAAGAGGATGGAGGTACCCAGCCGACTGCTAGATGTGCAGAAGTTCACCGGCTGCTTGGCGTCAATCAGCTGATTCATCAGCCGGCTGGGCGAGAAGGCCCTCCCTTTGTACCAACTGATGAAGAAGACCACCTTTTTCGAGTGGAACCACAAGGCGGATGAAGCATTCCTCCAGTTGAAGAAGATGTTGACTACTCCCCCTGTGCTAGCGGCTCCGACTCCTAAAGAGCCCATGCTCCTATACATCGCCGCCACCAGCCGGGTAGTCAGCATAGTCATTGTAGTGGAGCGCAAAGAGGAAGGCAAGGTGCTACCTATCCAGAGACCGGTGTATTACCTGAGCGAGGTACTGTCGACCTCCAAGAAGAACTACCCCCACTACCAGAAGATGTGCTACGGCGTGCACTTTGCCGCCAAGAAGTTGAAGCCCTACTTTCAAGAGCATCCAATCACTGTGGTTTGCACAGCCCCGTTGGCCGAGATCATCGGAAGCCGAGACGCTTCAGGCCGAGTGGCCAAATGGGCCATAGAGTTGGCCCCCTCGTCGCAAGCACTGGCCGACTTCCTCGTCGACTGGGCCGAGACCCAGTAACTGCCACCAGCGCCCGACTCCACCCATTGGCGGATGCATTTCGACGGCTCCAAGATGCGCACCGGCTTGGGAGCCGGCGTCGTCCTCACCTCCCCCAAAGGCGACAAGCTCAAGTTTGCGCTGCAAATCCACTTCGCCGCCTCCAACAACGTCGCCGAATATGAGGCGCTCATTCATGGGCTCCGGCTTGCCAACGAACTCGGCATTCGCCGGATCCTGTGTTATGGCGACTCCAATTTGGTGGTCCAGCAGTCATCTGGCGACTGGGACACCAAAGACGCAAACATGGCGAGCTACCGCTTCCTGGTGCAGCAACTCAGCGGATACTTTGAGGGGTGCGAGTTCCTTCACGTGCCAAGAAATGACAACGACCAAGCAGACGCCTTGGCACGAGTCGGCTCCCCCTGCCAAGCAATACCATCCGGCGTCGCCCTTCAGCGCCTCCTCAAGCCGTCTATGAAGCCTTCACCAGAATCAGACTCCATCTTTTTGCCGGCTCCCCCCGAGGAAGTCGGATCCGACTCAAGAGCCCTAGCAGACGGCACGAGAATTCTTACGGACGGCTCCAAGAAAACCGCAGTCAAAGCCGGCCCGAGGACTTCAAAACCCGGCCCAGGGACTGCGGCAACCATTCCGAAAACTCCAAAACTCGGCCCGGGGACTGCGCTAGTCGGCCCAGGGACTGCGCCAGTTGGCCCGGAGACTTCAGCGATCCAACAAGCTGCCGCGGACTCCAGCCCGCCGCCTCCCAGCCCAGCCACCCTTGTCCAAGTCACAGTAGTGGCAATTGAAGAAATAGCAGCACCCTCATGGGCGCAGCCCATCCTCAAGTTTCTAGTGAACAAAGAGCTGCCAACCGACGAAATCTTGGCTCGGCAAGTGCAGCGCCGAGTGGCAGCCTACACCATAATCAATAGAGAGCTGGACATGCGCAGCATCACTGGTGTCTACCAGCGCTGCGTTGAGACAGAGCAAGGCCAAGCAATTCTCAGAGACATCCACCAAGGCTAGTGCGGCCACCATGCGGCTTCAAGGGCACTCGTCACCAAAGCCTTTCGGCACGGTTTCTTCTGGCCAACTGCCCTTGAAGAGGACAAAGAGTTAGTCCAAAAATTCAAGGGGTGCCAGAAGTTCCGCTCCAAGCCGCTTCAGCCGGCTTATGCACTCAAGACTATCGCCATCGCCTGGCCCTTTGCGGTTGGGGCCTGGACATGGTGGGACCATTCAAGACGGCCCGAGGCGGCCTAACTCACTTACTTGTCGCGGTGGACAAGTTCACCAAGTGGATAGAAGCAAAGCCCATCAAGAAGTTGAAGGGTCCGACTACAGTGACTTTCATCGCCGACATCACGGTTCGGTACGGCATACCACACAACATCATCACCGACAATGGCACAAATTTTGCCAAAGGCGCCTTTGCCCGTTTCTGTGCGACGCATGGCATCCAACTGGACTTAGCGTCCATTGCCCATCCGCTGTTAAACGGCCAGGTAGAGCGAGCAAACGGCCTCATCCTGTCCGGCATCAAGCCTTGACTGGTCGAACCACTTGAGCGTTTGGCCGGCTGTTGGCTTGAGGAGCTGCCAGCCGTCCTTTGGAGTCTGCGCACGAATCCAAACAAGTCAACCGGCTTCACGCCTTTCTTCCTCGTCTATGATGCTGAAGCCGTCATCCCGACAGACATAGAGTTCGACTCTCTGCGTGTCACCATGTACACCGAGAAGGAAGCAGACGAAGCACGTCAAGACAGCGTCGATCTGCTGGAAGAGGGCCGGCTGTTGGCACTCAGCCGGTCCAGCATCTACCAGCAGAGCCTGCGCCGATACTACAACAGGAAGGTCAGGCCGAGATCTTTCCAAGAGGGCGACCTTGTGCTCCGGCTGATTCAGCGAACAGCCGGCCAGCACAAGCTATCAGCGCCTTGGGAAGGCCCCTTCTTTATCAGCAAAGTACTGGGCAACGACTCCTACTACCTGATCGATGCTCAGAAGCCCCGAGCACGCAAGAGAGACGACTCCGGCAAAGAGTCAGAACGGCCATGGAATGCAAAACTTCTCCGAAGATTTTACAGTTGATGCAGTATGTACCACGCTATCCTTTGTATTAAAGTACCAAGACTTCGGGCGCCCCGAGACGAGCTCGGGGAGTGCCCCTTTTTGTCATCTGTATGATAAGAATTATGCCTTCGAGTATGCTATTTCTTTGTTACGCCGCTTGGCACCTGGTTCGACTAGTCGGCCCGAGGACTCGCCGCCTTGCGCTATGAAATGCTTCCTACAGTCAGACAAGTAGTGTGCGGGGCTTAAGCCGTCTCCTGTCAGAAGCCGCAGTTCCCAGAGTGACTGTTGGTGGGCAGTGAGTAAGGAAGAATGGGTGCCCACACGAAAAATGGCTAAGGACCCAAAGCATAAACATAGCTCAAGCCAGTTTCGAGCCTCTCTTCGCAAAGCTAACTCTGGAGTAGTCGGCTTGCCGCCTTCTATCCAACTTGTTAAAAAACACTAAAGGCCATGTACTTGCCTTCCCTAAGGTAGCCAAGCATTTGACCAAAGCGGCAGTCCGCAGAGCGGTTGTCCGTCTGGCAAGGCGGCGACTGGGGGAAGGCGGCAAAGGGAAAAGCCAAAAGAGCGATGAGCAAGGAAAGATAGAAGTCGGATAAATATTTACATAACATAGGCCCTCGACCAAGTTCAAAATACACCCCGCGGGTGGAATTGTGCAAATTAACAAGTTTTTTCAAAGAACTACTAAAGCAGATAAAATAAACGCAAGACGACAGCCTATGAAGCGGCAGACGGGTTCGGAGGGTCGGAGGAGATGGCGGTGTCAGGCGCCGGGGCTGCCGGCTGGGCAGTCTCGGCTTGATCGCCTCCGGTGGCAGCCGGCTCGGTCGGACGCGGCTCGTTGCTGGAGGCGTGGTCGAGCTGAGGCTGGTCGGCCACTCCGTCTTCTGGCGCCTCCGTCTCGCCTCCGTCCTCCGCCTCGCCTTCCTCCTCGGTGCTGGAGCCGATCACCTCCGCCGAGTCTTCGTCGTAGTACGGGTTCATCCCGAACCACTCCGGCGGCACCTCCTCGCCGTTTGCGGCCCGCTCAGGGACGAAGACACTGGTGTCGGTACAATCGGCAATCACCGCTGCACGCTCGACGAGGGCGCCTTCCACAGCCACCAGCTCCGCCTGGGCCTCTGACCGGAACGCAGCCAGCCGGTCCAGGTCCAGCCCTGGATACCAAGCCTTGACGAATTCCAAGGCCCAGCGCACTCCAGCCCGGGCCGAGGAACCCTTCTAGGCCTCAAGACGGCCAGCTGCGACCTCCAGCTACTCGGCAGTCCGACTAGGAGTGCACAGAACCGGTATGTCTGGCCACAGGGCGGCAATCGCCAGAGCACCGGCACGTTGAAGCTGGCGCAACAGCTGATGGGCTGGCCGCAGGCGAGTCTCCATGCTCAGGAGCTGCTCGTCGATGGTCAGGGGGGTGTTGGCAATGATCTCCGCTCCATTTGCCCTCCGCGCCTCGCTATCAGCCTCAATGGCTCGATTGACCGCCTGCGAATGGCCAGGGAAGAAGTCTGCCAAACAACAAAGAAGCAAGACAAAGAATCAAGAGTTGGCCTGACTTATAGTCAGCGGCTCAAAGAAAGAAAGCAAAGAAACTCACCATCGACGATGTCTTCGATCTCATGGAAGCCGGAGGTCAGCATCGCCTCCTTGTCAGTCCTGGAGGAGCGTTCGCTTTCGAACTCGGCTAGGAGAGCGGTCTCTCTCCTCTCCGCCTCGTCCTGCGCCTTTTTGAGCAGCTCCTTCTGCTCTGCCAGCTACGTAGCCAGCAGGTCGCGCTCTGTGGCGAGCTTGCTGCACTCCTCCCCCTTGGCACGCAAGGTGGTATTGGCCTCGCCCAGCTGCCCCTGAAGAGCGGCATTGGCCTCTGCAGAACAAAGGAAAAAGACGTTAAAGTCGTCAACAAAGAAGGTCACCGGGAAGATCCGGCCCGACTGCTCAGTAGTCGGCCCGAATCTCGGGGACTACAGCCCGCGGGTGCTCCAGCGCGCCCTCGCAAAAAAGAAGGACTTACTCTGGCTCTCCGACAAGTCGGCAGTCCGCTTCCCCAGCCGCTCAACATTGCGGTTGAAGGCAGTGACGCGGAGGTTGTGATATTCCTGTAACAAGTATTTTAGACAAAGACAAATATGAGGAACTCGCGAAATGGAGTTCCGGGCCGCCTGCTTAGCAGCCGGCCCGAAACTCAGGGACTACACCCAGCGGGTGCACTGGCGCGCCCCACAGAGAAGAACGAGAAAAAACAAAGTCAAAAAGAAAACATACCTGGACGGCTGCTCGCGACGCCAGATGCGCCCTGGTGCAGCTCTGGAGGGCATCGCCCTCAGCTTGGAGCTTCGCCTGGACGTCCAGGAGCGCCTGATTCAGCGGGCAGTTGCCGCCTCCTCGCACCCACCCAGCGGGCGCGGTGCTCGTCGCCTCGGCGTCTGGGATGGTCGAGCTGGCGGTGCCGGCCTCCAAGGGGCGTGGCGCCAAAATCGCCTTCTCAAGACGGCGGCGCGCTAGCGAGGTGACTTGAGGGAGCAGCTTCGCCACGGCCTCGTCTTCAGTCGGTGGCACCGGCGGGCCCGGCGGCTGCTCGCCATGCGCTCTCCCAGACGGCGGCGAAGGCGGCGGTGGCGGCGCGGCTGTGTCCGACGTCGAGGTTTCGCCACTGTCCTTCTCCATGATGGGGTCCTCCCCGCCGGCTTCTCCAGTCTGCCCCGTGAAGTCCGGGGGCGGCGGTGCGGCGTTCAGCGGGATGACGAGCAATGCCGACTGGCGGCTCGTGGTCTCCTCAGCTCGCCGTCTTGCAGCCACAGCGGCTTCGGCCTCCTCCAGTTTCTTCTGGGCGGAGGCCGCCACCTTCTCGGCCTCTGCCTTCTCTAGGCAGTCGGCCTCCTCCTCGTCGCGCTTCTCCCACGCGTTTTGCTCCGTCGCCTCCCGGAGGTCAGCAGCGGGGTCAATCCGCCGAGTATTGGCGGAATTCTCGGCCGACCCCATGACGGAGGGGACGGCGACCCTCTCAAGGGAAAGAGGGGCCCTGAAGCAAGAAAGGAATATAAAGACTCGGAAAAGATTCGTCAAAAGAAAACAAGACCAAGGTAGAAAACACTTATGCAGAGACTAGTGGCGGCTTCTTCACTTCCTTGCGGAATCGGTTGGCCTTTGCGGCCGCCTTTGCGGCCGCCTCTTCCCACTTGGTCGCGGCGGCCGCCCCCTTGAACTTCTTCGGCCGGCCGCCGAGCGAACTCGGCCCGGCCCGGTGCTTCTTCGCGCCGACTTGACCGGTCAAGCAGGCGGAGGAACTCGCGCCTGGGTGGCCGGCTTTCGATTGGTGGCGCGGGGCGACTCCCCCTTAGGCGATGTCATCAGGCCAGTCGGCGAAAGTGGCCGAGGGCCTGAAGCCGTCTCCCGCTCCTCCTCCTCCGCCTTCAGCGTCGGCCTCCATCGCCGCCGCCCCCCAAGTCGGGGTCGTCGATGTTGCTCTCCGCTCAGTCGGGGACGAACTCACGGGGCGGTCCCGAGGCGCCGGCTGCGGGCTGAATAAGGGGGTTCTGACTCGAAGAAACCAAAAGAAATCACAAGTCGGATTCAGCTGCAAAAGGAAACAGAGGAACAAAGGGTACGACTTACCACAGGCGGGGGGTTGGCACGCGAGTACGGCTCCTTGCCGAACTGCCAATCTGCCACGAGCTCACAGTTTGCGATGTGGTTCACCATGTTTGCCACCTCCGCGTGGGGCATGTCCCTGGTGCACATACGACTCGGGTCCCGGTGGTCGCTCATCTGACTGATCAGATGAGCTCGGCCTTGGAGAGGGAGTACTCGGCGCGCCATGAAGGCGGCCAGCAAGTCGGCTCCGCCAAGCCCTCCGACTGCGTCAGGACTCGGAGTCGCGCGACAGCAGCGACACTAGCGGGAGTCAGCGTCTTGACCCGGTGGGACCAGCTGGGAAGCCTTCCAGCCGGCGCGCCAGCTTCGTAGGGCGGCAGATTGACCCAGTCGCCTTCTGGGGCGACGTTCTTCACGTAGAAGTAAGATTGCTGCCACATCTTCACCGACTTGATCAGCGGGATGGAGGGAAATGGATTGTCAGCGGTCGACCTTCGCATCGCGATGAAGGCGCCGCACAGGGCAGCACGCCGGTGACGTGCGTGCCGAGCTTGGATTGGAAGAACTCTCCCCACATCTTGATGGTGGGGAGAACGCCAAGAAAACCCTCGCATAGGGTGGCGAAGGCGGCCAGCAGCACCACCGTGTTCGGAGTGAGGTGGTGCGGCTGGAGCCCGTTGAACTCCAAGAAGGAGCGGAAGAAACCGCTCGCCGGCAGCCCCAGGCCGCGCATGAGGTGCGAGCGGAATATGACCCGCTCGCCCTCCTCCGGCGCCGGCCTTATTTCCCTCGCCAGCGCGGCACGGGCTCGCACCAAGTTCGCGCAGGGGAGTCAACGCGTCTTGCGGAGGAGCTCAATGAGGTCGTCGTCTACCTCGGAGCCGTCCCACACGCTAGAACGCACGGCAGGAGCTGCGACGGCGGAGAAAGAGCTCATCGCTGCGGGCGCGGCATGGTTCGGTGCGGCGACGGCAAGAGGAATAAGGAGCAAGAGAAGGCGGGGGAGCGGGGAAGAATGGGCGAGCGTGCTTCGCCGTCCCGCTCCCCCCGCCTACTTATAGCCTCGTGGGCTGAGAAGCCGATGGGGCGGGCGTGGGATTAACTGCGCGCAGGACCCCACACCCCCCACGATTTACCCCACGAAGTTACTGCATGTAGTAACGACGTGGGAAACCCAACTGTCCGTACGGCCGCAACCGATCCGTCCGTGTGCCGAGGCGCGGTAGTGGCGGGCCCCACCTGACAGCCTGTCCCGTCGCGCGCGTGGGTAGGCAGACTGTCCCTGCCACGTGGCGTCGCGCGACGGGGCCGCGGCGGGCGACCGCGGGAAGCGTATCAGGCACGCCGCCTGGTTCCCGCCGCGACTTTCAAACTCCTTGGGGGGGGGCAAGACGGCCCTCTGCGAGTCCGACTCCAGATAGTCGGCTTGAAGGAAGACGGCAAGCAAGGCCCAGATTCCACCACCAGGAGAATGAAACTGTTGAGGCCCCACAACGTATCACCCTCAGAGCCTCACCAGCTTCGGGGACTACTACGGAGTAATGGGCCACAGGTAGGCTAACCCGAGTCCCAGAACCTTTCAAGACATCGGGGCAAGCTGCGCCCCTCGAGTCCCCGAGGCGACTCCAAGACAAGCCGAGTCCCAGGGGCAACTCCAAGACAGGCCGAGTCCCAAAGGTGACTCCAAGACAAGCCGACCCCCAGAGGCGACTCCAAGACACGCCGACTCCAGGCCGGCGACTTCCGAGGAGGCCGGTTGTAGGGAGTCGGCCTGTAACTCCAGCCACCCCGTTTAATGAGGGCATGCATGGCCACAGTGCACCGTACCGACGGAGATCTCCATCCAACGCGGTACTGTTGCCATGCCAGCCCTGATATCAGCCCCTGAGGGCGGGGCTCTGTGCCCACGATAGCCTGTCTGTACGACCTAGAGACGGCGGGCCCCGCCGGTCAGCGGGAGTACCGAAGACGGCGAGAGCGCCACAAAGACGGACCCGTTGGGAGTCGGGCCCCAGGAGTCGGCTGGCCCCTCCCACGGGCCCCACACGCCATTAACCAGACGTGACGGGGAATGGCAACAGTGATCGCCCATCAGGCGGCGGCACTGTCGCCATGACCCCATGACCAAGCCAGCGTCATTAGATGCACGGCTATAGTAATCCGCAGCCGGCAAGACCCGCCCGCGGAGGACAAGGGCTGACACCCCCGTACCAGGCCAGTCGGCGGGACCCACCAGTCGGCGGGCCCCAGTAGTCGACGGGGAAGACGGCGGCCTGAGAGACAGACGGCTGGGACCCGCGCCTAGCCGGTTTACCATTGTACCCCTGGGGGGTAGGCCTATATAATCCCCCAGGGCACCCATGCAAAGGGTTCGAATCCATTAGTACTAGACCAGATCATATAGGAAGGAGAGAGCTAGCCTTGCCTTCTCCTACCCGCAGAAACAGCTCGAGGAGCAACCTTGTACTCACTTTGCCTTAGTGATCATGCGGAGACCCCGCAGAGTAGCAGTAGAGGTGTTATTTCCTCGGAGAGCCCTGAAGCTGGGTAAGATCTGCCGGCGTGCATGTCTTCGCCTCATCCCGTTTCCAGGCACCGGTGACATTCTACTCGCCCCCACCATGATAAGCCATCCTTTGGCATATGTCACACCCAACCCCCGACAGGCATATTTCCTTCAGTCTCCCACTTGCACTAGAGTCAATAATCTAGATTACATTGTAATGATTCTAACACCCATGGAGTCTTGGTGTTGATCATGTTTTGCTCATGGAAGAGGCTTAGTCCATGGGTCTGCAACATTCAGATCCGTATGTATTTTTTAAATCTCTATGTCTCCCTCCTTGACTTGATCACGGATGGAGTTGAAGCGTCTCTTGATGTGTTTGGTTCTCTTGTGAAATCTGGATTCCTTCGCTAAGGCAATTGCTCCAGTATTGTCACAAAATATTTTCATTGGACTCGATGCACTAGGTATTACACCTAGATCGGATACGAACTCCTTCATCCAGACTCCTTCATTTTCTTCTTCCGAAGCAGCTATGTACTCCGCTTCACACGTAGATCCCGCCACGACGCTCTGCTTGGAACTGCACCAATTATAGATCCACCATTGTGGCACCCCGGCTCGGAGTAACCGGTTTACCCTACATTGCCAGCCCAGAGATCGAGTCTTCTAGCAATACACAACAACTTGGTACAGAAATAACCGCTTTATTGATACTAGCGTGGTACAAAGGTCTGATATTACATCGGAAGTCGAGGCCAAGGGGCACACACGGTGCTGCTGGACAGTATGTACATTATTTAATGAACATGGTTCGGGCCTCGATCACATGAAACTACGCGGCAGCGGATGAACGATGTAGCGGAACTCCATGGGACAGGGACACCGACATGTACACGGCCTAGACAAGAGATGCGCTCCGATGCGAATCGACTTGCCTGAAAGCTGGCATGACACGCTAGGTCAGTACATTGAATTTACTTGCAAGCTCGCAACAATCATAAGCACGATGACAGACAATATCATGATAATTAATCAAGTTAAATTAATGCAAGAAATTACTACCAATGCAAAGCTATGCAACATAACCAAACAGCGCACCGAGTCACACGGACTCGCTTACCAGACGGTTACCTTGTAACAAATCGGTGACCACACCGGGGTCACACTGAAACCAATCACTCATGAACACCACGAGTGTTGAAGGTTCACCACAAAACAATGCATCACAACAATTACTAGTTTGCAAGATTAATTATAAAAGTTGATCCATGGTGTGACTTACTCTTAAGTCTTGCCCATAACCGAGGGTGCGACTATCGATAGATTAAATACACACTGTAGAGGTAGCGCACTTTACCCACACTACGGAATACCTGGCCTCGTACTCCCATTCGGGTGGACCAAAGTACTCCGATGAAACCCTCCCTTTGCCATGCACTCTCCCCGGCCACTCCGACCATCTCCCTCTCGGGGCTAGGTCTTGGGTGGCCCTGTGTCTACCAAAGACACCAACGGCCACCGTCATGGCAAAACGGTCCCAAACTAGGACAAGGTACCATAACAACAAAAGGAGCACACAAGGTTATGTCTGCCTACCGGGCCAGGGTATGCATGCCCATAACCTTCCCTCACGGGAGGCACCGGTGAGAGCCACGACAAAGGACCGAATCAAGACCTTCCCATAAGGTAAATGTGGTCGCACTGAATTAAAAACCCGATTCAGTGGCACCATGATGGGATCAACATCATATTCAAGTCGAACTTAATCAAGTGTTAACTTTCAGAAAAACTATTTATTACTAACATGGCATCATACCAGAAATCATGCAACTACTCGTCACACAGAGCAAGCAACTCTTAAGCATGGATCCAAACAAGCAATATAATCAAGTTGTACTACTAAGATCAGAAAATTCTCTGGTTATAAGTCATTTTTATCTTGAAATAACATTTTTATTAGTTCATCTTTTAGTGGAAAACTATTACTAGCAAAATAGCTACCATAACTTTCCATAACAAAATATCTAGTGCAAAATCTTACTCTACTTAGCCAAACAATTCTATGAACTCAACCAGAGGCTAAAACAATCATATCAAGCATCATAAGACAACTAGCAATTAACCATATTAATTTATCAAATTTTAAATGCAAATAAATACTCATATTCAAGTAGAAAATCATAGACATCGAAATAACACCATCCAAATGATGTTGTGGCTTGCCTTAGTGCAGAGGAGGGCCACACTCCTCTTGGTTAGCTTCAAGGCAAGATCCTCCTTCTAAAAATATTTTAAAACCACAAAAATAAATGTCAAAACACCTTCTTAAAATCACCAGAAATTCTAGGCAGCAAAGAAAAATCCACCTTTTGGTGTGCTGCTAGAGCTTTCTGTAACAAAGACAATGCAAAAAGAATCAATTCATTTGGACTTGTGGTTTAAAAGTTATGGCTTGTCCAAGTTTGGTCAAGTTTCTGAATAAATTTGAATTAAACAGAAATCCTGGGGAGAGTGGGGGGGTGACGTCGAAGGCGTAAAGTGGGAGTGCGCCTCCACTCGTACCGCTTCGGGTGCGAGCTGGGCCCCACCAGTTAGGAGAGAGAGGGGGATCGGGATTAGAGGAGGGGCGGCGCTTCGCCGGAGCTCACGCCGGCGACGAGGGGGTTTGGGGCTAGGCTAGAGGGATAGATTGGAAGTGGGGCTCGCGGCACACCTGCCTGTACCCGTGGCTTGGCGAGAGGTGGCCGGAGGTGGTCCCAGTCGAGCTCGCAAGCTTCGGTGGCGGACGAGGTTCGCCAGAGAGGTGGAAGACGGCGGCAAGAGGCAGCTCCGAGGGCTTGGCGGGGTCCAGGCAGCTGCTTGAGCTCGAGATGCCCTGGAGAGTGGCGGCTAGACTGCGGGGATTGCCGGAGTTCTCGGGTCGGGGCGACGGCCAGAGGCCTGCCCGACCAAACTGCGGTCGTTCTACGTGTTCGTGGTGGTTGTGAGGAGTGGTGCGTGGACATGATTCGAGTCGGGGTGGCTTTATATAGCCGGAGCAAGAGGGGGGGACGTGTTGTCGCGGGAGCGCTCTAGACACGCTGCGAATGTCGACGAGAGGCTCCAACGCAAGGGGACAGGGTGCAGCGTCAACCCCGGCGCTTGCCCACGCTCGCGGACAAGCCCACGAGGCGGTTTGGGAAGGGGACAAGCACACGTGCGCAATGTGCCATTTTGGCTGCGACTGGACTGGCTTGCTGCAGCGACTCCGGCGTCGGCGAGCGCCCGGGGGGTCAAGGGTGATGGGTTGATGGTTGTGGCACGGTGCGGCAGTCGGCGGCGAGCACTGGAACGTGCACGCGCGAGACAGAGCGCAAGGCGCCAGCCATAGGGCGTCGAGACGCACGCCAGGCACCATGTCCACGCGTGGTCACCAGGTTGGCATGGTCAAAACGATGCCCAGGCGCGGCCAAACCTTGTCTACGCTCTCGACCATGCAGTTTTGTCGGATTTCGGGTTCCGGCAGACCCTTCAGGTTCGAACACTAGGGTGCGCGCGGAGATTCAACCCTCTACCGGCTCGCTCCTCGCCGAATCGCTAGGACCTAAACTACTAAACAAAATAGCACAAGAGATACAAGATTTATACTGGTTCAGGCCACCATTGTGGTGAAATACCCTACTCCAGTGTGTGGTGTGGTGGATTGCCTCTTAGGCTGATGATGAACAATACAAGGAAGAACAGCCTCGCGAGGGTATGTTCTTGGCTGGTGCGATGAACTGCTAGGAGGGGTTTAGTCACTCTAGCTACTGGTTTCTTGATGAGGATCAAGCTGCCTCTGCCCTAGGGGTGGCTAGTCCTATTTATAGGCGAAGGCCTTGGGCCTCTTCCCAAATATTGAGCGGGAAGGGCGCCAACAATTGGCCATTTTGAAGGGGAACATCGGCTACACTTATCCTGATGTCACATCCCTAGTTCTGGCCTGGCCTATGCTTGCTTCCATCTGTGCATCATGCTTAAATTTTTGAAACTTGAACTGAGGAATTTGGAAGCCTCAAAACCCTAAATAAAAGAAGGGCAAAAACCCTAAAATCTCATTCATTGTTCCAAAATGCTCTTCTTAGATGTTTAATATTTTTGGCAAGGGTTTTGATCCAAACCAAAAATAATGAACATTTTAAAAGGATTTATTTTTGGGACTTTGAATTTAAATCATTAGCTATTTGAATTTGAATTATATTCATATAATTAGAATATAATTTCAAATACCCCTGAAATATTTTATGAGCTTTTGGAAAAGTCCATCTAGCAAAATAAAAATATTCAGAGGAGCTTTTGGCATTGTTTGAATTATTTTAAATTCAAAACAGTGGCAAAAGATTAAATACAAATAAAACAGAACAGAAAAATTAAAAAAGAGCAGAAGACTTACCTGGTAGCCCACCAGCAGCCCAGCCACTTACCTGGCACCACCAACCGGCCCAGCACGGCCCAGCCCACCGCCGCTTTCCCCCCTGTCGTCTTCCTCCCTCGCTAGAAGGACAGAGGCGAGGCGTGGCGAGCGCCGACGCCGCCCCGGCCACCTCCTGCTTGCCGCTTCGCCCTGGCCTCTTCGGGAGACGCCACGCAGCCCCTCGCTCCTCTCTCTCACTCTCTCCCGACCCCTACTCCCTTCTCTGCTCTCCCCCTCTCGCGCCTGAGTGCGCTCGTCGCCGCCGTCCACGGCCACCACGGCCACCGGGCCTCCCTCGCTTCCCCGACTAGCCCAGAGGCTCTGCCTCGACCCCCTCTTCCTCTCCACCGAGCCACGAGGTCCCGGACGCGCTGCAACGCCGCCACCATCGTCGTTCCCGTCGCCGGCCACCGAAGCTCACCGCCGTCGATTCGTGACGTCTGGCGCGTCTCCGAGCCCACTGAGCCACCCTGCTGCCTCCCTGTGAGCTTGCCGTCGTTTCCCCTCACCTCTCTCTGTCGCGCGCGCCCTGTAGCCGCCGCCCCACGAGCACCCGAAGCCGCCGTCCGCCATGGCCGGTGAGCTTCGTGCTCCCGAGCTCCTCCACCTGCGCTCGTTGCCTCCGAGTGCTCCTGATGACCCAGTAACCCGTAGAGCCCCTCAGCTGATCTCGCCGTGCCGTGTAACGCCGAACCCGAGCACGCGTGAGCTCCGGCCGCCGCTGCCGAGCTCGAGGCCATCGTCTCCGGCCGCCCTAGCTGCTGCTGCTTGCTAAAACGGGCGCGGGTGAGCTCCAGCTCTCCGTAGCTGCTCTCCTCCGTCCATTTGGACGCCGGAGGAGCGAGCCCGAGCCCTCCGCCGCGCCTGTTGCCACCGGCGACGAACCGCCGGCGGGTTAGGCCCTGTTGACCAGGCGTTTGACCTCCCCTGGGTCGATGACAGGTGGGGCCAGCCCCCTGTTAATTAGTTTAGTTTTTTTCTAACTTATTTAGCCACTGTTTCACTGCCATGTAGGCCCGGTGCCTGTTTAGTTTAACTTAACGTTATGTTTAGATTAGTTATTAACCCAGCTGGTCCCACATGTCAGTTTGACTTGCTGACGTGGCCTTTGACCGGCCCCACACGTCAGTGACTCATGCCAGCGGTGTGTCACTGACCAGTGGGCCCCACTGGTCAGGTTTGACCTGGACCCGCCTAGTTGACCTGCTAACATCAGCATGACCTAGTGCTGACGCAATAAATCATTTTCTGGATTTATTTTAATTCAGGAAATTCCAGAAAATTTTATAAACTTCTAAAATTCATAGAAAATCAACCGTAACTCCAAATGAAATAATTTATATATGAAAAATTATCAGAAAAATCCAATCTATCCATCTGTACCATTTTCATGCATGTTAGAATAACTTATGACCACTGTTTTGGACAAAACAAATAAAGGGCATTTAAATAATCATATATGGAGTTGGAATTTGAATCATGTATTCAAACCAACTTCATTTAAATCATAGCCAAGTGCATTAGCCCAAAACACATTCATATTGCCATGTCATAGCATGCATCATATTGTCGGATTGCATTGATTGTGTTTTTCCTTGTTTGTCGGTAATTGTCCCCTCTCGATAGACGTGTACCGGCGATGTGATCGATGACACCGACGAAGAGCTATATTATCTTCAGAAGTGCCAGGCAAGCAAAACCCCCTTGTTCATTCCGATAAAATCCCACTCTCTCGCTCCTGCTCTCTTTTACTGCATTAGGACAACAACGACATATTTGTTACTTGCTGCGGTAGCTGAACCCCTTCATCCTTTGCATGACCTGTCATTGCCACAGTAAATAGATGAAACCCACTAGCATGAGTAGGAGTTGTTTGAGCCATGATGTGCCTACTCATTCATGCTTGTTTGTCATGACTGCTACTACTTAGAGTTAAGTCAGGTCTGATTCATCAGGGATGAATCAGAGGCGTGTGAACATGTCCTACTATGTGTGAGCTAAGTGTGTGAACACGATTTGGTAAAGGTAGCGGTGAGAGGCCATGTAGGAGTACATGGTGGGTTGTCTCATTGCAGCCGTCCTCAGGAACTGAGTTCTGTGTTTGTGATCCATGATCAGTTACTACCACACATTGAGCTCCGGGCGCTCCAAGCTCTCTCGACTTATTAATCAACTTGATCTCTGTCCAGGAGTTGCAACTAGTTTCTGGTGTTTGTAGGTAGTGTTAGTAGTCTACCAAGTGGCACCCGGTACAGGTGGGCTTGGGACAGACTAGGCACAATGGCACGGTGTACCAAGCGTACATCCACCTGTCGAGGTGGGCTTGGGAACCCTGCACACATCGTTTGGGGCCGTGAGCGACACCCCGGCCGGATCTCCTTGCGGATGGAACCCGAATAGGCGATAAACCTGGACTAGACACTTGTTCGGTTAGTCAGGTCGTGGCCGACTCCCTCGCCCGGCTTCCGCTTGAAGGTTGCCGAGGTACATGACGTGTACAGGGCGGTAAGTGGCGAGAGCCTGTGTGAAGAAGTACACCCCTGCAGGGTTAACATGATCTATTCGAATAGTCGGATTCCTCGGATATGGAAACTTGGACCCCTTGTACAGTTCATAGACAAGTGAAAGTGGATACTCTAAAATACGCAAGATAAGCCTGAGTGCTATGGATGGCGTTCTCGTAGGGAAACGAGAGCGGATCCATAGTGGTGTATTGATATGGTGAATAAGTGGACTCGTGTGCGCCACCTCAAAAGAGTTACTTGCAGTCGTAGTTCAGGATAGCCACCGAGTCAAAGCTGGCTTGCTGCAGTTAAACCCCACCATCCCCTTTGTTGATAATGATGCATATGTAGTTAGTTCTGGTGTAAGTCTTGCTGGGTACATTTGTACTCACGTTTGCCTATTTTATGTTTTTGCAGAGAGACTTCAGTCTCACTAGTAGTTCCGCTTGGACTTCGACGTTTAGCTTGTTACCTCAGCTACGATCTTGTGCCCTCGGCAGGATCTGGTAGATAGTCAGGCTTCTCAGCCTTTTTCATTTGTAGATGTCTGTACTCAGACATCATAGCTTCCGCATGTGCTTTGACTTGTATGCTCTGAGTGTTGGGTCATGAGACCCATCACTGTAATATCTCGCTCCTCGGAGCCTATTGAATAAAAATACTTGTGTTGTAGAGTCATGTTGTGATGCCATGTTGTATTTGCACATATCGAGCATATTGTGTGTATGTTATTGAAATGCTTGGTATGTGTGGGATCTGACAACCTAGTTGTTTATCCTTGGTAGCCTCTCTTACCGGGAAATGTCTCCTAGTGTTTCCACCGAGCCATGGTAGCTTGCTACTGCTCCGGAACACTTAGGCTGGCCGGCATGTGTCCTTCTTCGTTCCTGTGTCTGTCCCTTCGGGGAAATGTCACGCGATGAATACCGGAGTCCTGTTAGCCCGCTACAGCCCGGTTCACCGGAGTCCTGCTAGCCCAGTGCTACAGCCTGGATTCACTCGCTGATGACCGACACGTTCGATGCTGGGTCATGGATGCCTGTCCCTGTAAGCCTGTGCCACTTTGGGTTTATGACTAGCCATGTCAGCCCGGGCTCCTTATCATATGGGTGCTAGCGACACTATCATATACGTGTGCCAAAAGGCGCAAACGGTCCCGGGCAAAGGTAAGGCGACACCCGTGGGAATACCGTGCGTGAGGCTGCAAAGTGATATGAAGTGTTACATGCTAGATCGATGTGGCATTGAGTCGGGGTCCTAACAGCGTTGGTATCAGAGCTTGACTGCATGTAGGATTACCAAGCCAAACTAGTCGAGGTTGAGTCTAGAAATGCTTTAGTTATATAAGGGAATTCGTTGTGGGATGGAACGTAAGGCTCTTTTTACTCCTTATACCTTATGCCCTTCTGATCTGTGTCATCTTATCTTCCTACGGGGATTAAGAACTAGGCTATCTCTTCTTTCTATCAGGATCACGTGTTACTAATCCGTAGACTTATAAGATTATTGGATTTAAGCCTCAGTTCAGCTCCTACTATCTTCTGTATGTTCATAGTTGATCTCGAAACCTTGATATTGTGCTTCTGAGTGGTTATGCCACCATTTTTGTGAATGTCTCAAATCTTTTTGAGCATTTACAGCCGTTATGATGTCCGAGTCATCCCAGGTCTCCAAAGAGTCTGATGCATTTGCAAAATCCTTTCCCTCTGGTTTCGATGTTCCTTTATGCCAGCTCAATCACACTAATCGGTGAGTTGAGGTACTCTGTTGCCTTGACATATATGTTGGAGATATTATTATGACCCTAGGTGTCTTAGGGGATCATCTAGTAATCTAGCCATGATTGTGTCCCAGTGTGATGATTCTGGCCGTCAATTTTGAAAGCATCCCGTAATGTTATTAGTTAGTAGGCATTCTATTTCTGGGTTTTGAACCCGAGATTCACTCTACTTACTTCATGTCGATAGTGTTTGCTAGTTCCTTTAGGATATTAGTAACTTTGCGATAGTCCTCGAGGTCCGTGGTATTTCCTTCTTCCAAATACTATGAACCGCTTATGGCAGATGTTTATTGGATCAATAGATCACAATTAGAGTACTCTTGAGGAGTTCTCCATTCATAAATCATAACTCTGCCAGTCCTACCTCTCTGCATGGGTTATCTGGAAGAAATGTTGATCTCGCCCGACATACTAATCTATGCATCCACAACTCAGAAAGATATACGTTCCTTTGAGTTTTCCCTCTTCAGTCGTATTCTGACCCTCGTCTATCATTTGATAGTCAAGAGTATGCGTGCATTCTTATTATTCTTGTGGTCCGTCGAGCCATTCTATTCCGGAATGACTAGGAGAAACAAACTCCAGTACCTCATCCATATCTAGGATTGGGTCAAAGCAATTGTGCTTCGCAGATCAAATTGCTAATTCAGCTTTTGTTCTGCTCTACCTTGGAGTATTACCATCTTTTTATCGGGAATGTTATAGGAATTGCACACCACCCTATGAACTCTTGGTATGTGATACTTCTTGCCATCATTGTTCATTCCTCGGTTCCTGTGTTATTGTAACCGGAATGTCGACAAGTGAATCGTGATGTGTGAAATCAATACTCCTAGCAACCTTGTTGCTTGGTAGTTAAAGGACAATAATTTCATTCTTAGCGTGTTGATTGTTGAATCATCACCCTAAGGTCGATCGTGCTACCTAGTCCATATTTCTGGTGCACACTTCGATCAATGAGTTAGGATTGTGCCAATCCCTCGCTTATTCGATCATCTCGTTTTCCCTGAAAAACAGGATTGTTCTCAAGCTTAGTAACATACCGGTGGTTCGTGATTTTCCGAATATCTTCTCGAAAGTATCACTAGGTTGTCACCTGACTGTTATGTTGAGCTCGTGATCAAGTTGGTTTATTCCTGTAAACCACCTTTTCTCCAAGAACTCGTGTTGGATACCTCTGAGCTAGTTGGTTAAGCTAAACGACAACTTGGAGAGTTAGAAGATAAAAGCTTACCTAACTTAGTTCATTTCAAAGGGATATCCTGGTATTGGTGTGTTTTCAAGAAAGATGATATCTTCATTGGTTGGTCCCTGTGATCAGTTGCTGGACCTATTGTCTTATCAATCCTTTGATTTGAGTGTGGGCTATCGTCAAATCAAATCAGAACCAACGATATCCGTAATGTTGTCCTACTCATGGTTTTTCCTCGAGCATACACCATTATATTCTTTGGTCTGACCAATGCTATCACCGTGTTCACTTAACTATGGAATTCCTTTTAAAAGGAAACCCGGATGAATTGTTGTTGAGCCCATTGACAACATCCTTATCTCCTCCATGATTTTGTTGAACATTAAGCTAGTGTTGGAAACTTGTGTAAGCATTTTCTTCATGCCCCGTTCATGAAGTATATGTTTGGATGAAAGAAGTGACTTCCTTTGATTCACGTGCATTTGATGTAAGTTGCCGCCGTGAATTCGAGAAAGTTTGTTTTTGCTCCTCTGGAATCATCCCAAGTTGGTCATACATATGTGCGAAGTATTCTATGGTTTGGTAGGTTTGCCGCCTCCATTCTATATGTGTTTTTAGCACACCAAGCCACTGATTGACTTGTTCTAGGTAAAGAAGTCTAATTTAAGTGCACACGACTTCAATATCCTCGATGATGGTTTCCCCCCCTGAACTCGGTAGTGTTTTATTATAAGACTACCATGTGGTCATGCTTGTCTGGGACAACATGTTCACATGTGTGTAGCAGAACCAGCTCATGTTTTGGAGCTTGCTATCATAGTTCATTTCCTAAGAATCTCGCAACGTCATCTCGTCGAATTGTGTTGCAAACTTTCTTTTTCTTCCTAGACTCGATGAGTCTGGAATATCCTGACACCAACCAGATCTGAATCTCAGGCAGTTATGATGGTTGGAACATTTCCCAAGAACTATAATATTGGTCCCTCGATAACCGGTAAGGTGGATGTCGTGGCCAACACACCCAGCCGGAAGACCTATTATTGTAGTATCTTGATTGAAGAAATTGGCCACCTCCCCATAAGGATTTAGTAGGATCTACTCCCTAGTTGTTCCTGATGGATTTTTGTGTTCCTGAAGTCCGACCTTTACTTGATGTTCTAGATACCAAACCATTTCAATGAATGGGATACGCTAGCACATCAAGGAGAACATTAGAAGCAGAGTGCTAAATGTCTCTCGGTCGATCATCCAGATTTTGTTTCCTTGGCCTCACTAAGGTGAAATCTGAGAAGGTGTTATCTTCCTTTGCATCTGCATCTTCCACCGGTATTCATCATGGTAGTAAGTTGTGTTACCAGGATCCTTGACACGGATATTGGTAAAACCTTGATGATTGTGGGAATGCTCAAGTTCTTGAGAGAACGCACAAGCGCTACGTGTTATCATTGGCACTAACTGGATTGCTCTCAGTTTCCTCGATTATGCTATGACCTTTTCAAACAGTGAATTCACTCTCTATTGTTGGGTTCTTCCCCAGTTACCAGAATCATTCCCAGCACTTGCATTTGGTTCCCAGCTTGCACCGCCAATGTGCCATTCTATCATGGGTCTCTTCCATTTCCGGTGGTAAGCAAATTCATCCATTATGTTGTCTTCAACAAGGTAATCCACATCATCCAAGTTCGAGTATGCCATTCTACCAAACCCCTCTATATGATCGATTATGATTTGCCTTAAGCTGGTACAAAGAGTCTCAATGATCTCTATATCAAAGGTAATTCTTTTTGCCACTTAAGGTAATAATCTACGAATCACCCTCCTCCAGGATGTTCCGCTGTGGCATCATGGAAACTCAACTCCTCGCTACGTTGACAACCGTTCACCACCCTTTTAAGCGTGGAATTGTTGTCTACCTAGTGAACCTTCGACACCTGTTCCACTCCATTCATTTGGACGAACGTTTCGTGTCTCAGCTCGAAAGAGGTTGCTATGTCTCATTCCGTGAGTTAATCCTGAGTTGTTCGATCTTCGAGAAGATCGACCCTTCTGGAGTCTCCTTCTTCTCTCCATGTCATGTTGGCAGGATTTCTCGGAGCAAGACATCAAGATAATGATGGTGATCGAATCAATGTTCCTATGAAGGGCAACCTAGATCGTGAAGATTGTGTTAGGTCGCGTTCCCCATCGTCTTATCCTACACTTGAATCTCGGGTCGAGATTCTTGTTTAGTGGGGGCGAGTTGTCACATCCCTAGTTCTGGCCTGGCCTATGCTTGCTTCCATCTGTGCATCATGCTTAAATTTTTGAAACCTGAACTGAGGAATTTGGAAGCCTCAAAACCCTAAATAAAAGAAGGGCAAAAACCCTAAAATCTCATTCATTGTTCCAAAATGCTCTTCTTAGATGTTTAATATTTTTGGCAAGGGTTTTGATCCAAACCAAAAATAATGAACATTTTAAAAGGATTTATTTTTGGGACTTTGAATTTAAATCATTAGCGATTTAAATTTGAATTATATTCATATAATTAGAATATAATTTCAAATACCCCTGAAATATTTTATGAGCTTTTGGAAAAGTCCATCTAGCAAAATAAAAATATTCAGAGGAGCTTTTGGCATTGTTTGAATTATTTTAAATTCAAAACTGTGGCAAAAGATTAAATAAAAATAAAACAGAACAGAAAAATTAAAAAAGAGCAGAAGACTTACCTGGTAGCCCACCAGCAGCCCAGCCACTTACCTGGCGCCACCAACCGGCCCAGCACGGCCCAGCCCACCGCCGCTTTCCCCCCTGTCGTCTTCCTCCCTCGCCAGAAGGACAGAGGCGAGGCGTGGCGAGCACCGACGCCGCCCCGTCCACCTCCTGCTTGCCGCTTCGCCCTGGCCTCTTCGGGAGACGCCACGCAGCCGCTCACTCCTCTCTCTCACTCTCTCCCGACCCCTACTCCCTTCTCTGCTCTCCCCCTCTCGCGCCCGAGCGCGCTCGTCGCCGCCGTCCACGGCCACCACGGCCACCGGGCCTACCTCGCTTCCACGACTAGCCCAGAGGCTCCGCCTCGACCCCCTCTTCCTCTCCACCGAGCCACGAGGTCCCGGACGCGCTGCAACGCCGCCACCATCGCCGTTCCCGTCGCCGGCCACCGAAGCTCACCGCCATCGACTCGCGACGTCTGGCGCGTCTCCGAGCCCACTGAGCCACCCTGCTGCCTCCTTGTGAGCTTGCCGTTGTTTCCCCTCACCTCTCTCTCTCTCGCGCGCCCTGTAGCCTCCGCCCCACGAGCACCCGAAGCCGCCGTCTGCCATGGCCGGTGAGCTTCGTGCTCCCGAGATCCTCCACCTGCGCTCGTTCCCTCCGAGTGCTCCTGATGACCCCAGTAACCCGTAGAGCCCCTCAGCTGATCTCGCCGTGCCGTGTAACGCCGAACCCGAGCACGCCCGAGCTCCGGCCGCCGCTGCCGAGCTCGAGGCCATCGTCTATGGCCGCCCTAGCTGCTGCTGCTTGCTGAAACGGGCGCGGGTGAGCTCCAGCTCTCCGTAGCCGCTCTCCTCCGTCTATTTTGACGCCGGAGGAGCGAGCCCGAGCCCTCCGCCACGCCTGTTGCCACCGGCGACGAACCGCCGGCGGGTTAGGCCCTGTTGACCAGGGGTTTGACCTCCCCTGGGTCGATGACAGGTGGGGCCAGCCCCCTGTTAATTAGTTTAGTTTTTTTCTAACTTATTTAGCCACTGTTTCACTGCCATGTGGGCCCGGTGCCTGTTTAGTTTAACTTAATGTTATGTTTAGATTAGTTATTAACCCAGCTGGTCCCACATGTTAGTTTGACTTGCTGACGTGGCCTTTGACCGGCCCCACACGTCAGTGACTCATGCCAGCGGTGTGTCACTGACCAGTGGGCCCCACTGGTCAGGTTTGACCTGGACCCGCCTAGTTGACCTGCTGACATCAGCATGACCTAGTGCTGACGCAATAAATCATTTTCTGGATTTATTTTAATTCAGGAAATTCCAGAAAATTGTATAAACTTCTAAAATTCATAGAAAATCAACCGTAACTCCAAATGAAATAATTTATATATGAAAAATTATAGAAAAATCCAATCTATCCATCTGTACCATTTCATGCATGTTAGAACAACTTATGACCACTGTTTTGGACAAAACAAATAAAGGGCATTTAAATAATCATATATGGAGTTGGAATTTGAATCATGTATTCAAACCAACTTCATTTAAATCATAGCCAAGTGCATTAGCCCAAAACACATTCATATTGCCATGTCATAGCATGCATCATATTGTCGCATTGCATTGATTGTGTTTTTCCTTGTTTGCCGGTAATTGTCCCCTCTCGATAGACGTGTACCGGCGATGTGATCGATGACACCGACGAAGAGCTATATTATCTTCAGAAGTGCCAGGCAAGCAAAACCCCCTTGTTCATTCCGATAAAATCCCACTCTCTCGCTCCTGCTCTCTTTTACTGCATTAGGACAACAACGACATATTTGTTACTTGCTGCGGTAGCTGAACCCCTTCATCCTTTGCATGACCTGTCATTGCCACAGTAAATAGATGAAACCCACTAGCATGAGTAGGAGTTGTTTGAGCCCTGATGTGCCTACTCATTCATGCTTGTTTGTCATGCCTGCTACTACTTAGAGTTAACTCAGGTCTGATTCATCGGGGATGAATCAGAGGCGTGTGAACATGTCCTACTGTGTGTGAGCTAAGTGTGTGAACACGATTTGGTAAAGGTAGCGGTGAGAGGCCATGTAGGAGTACATGGTGGGTTGTCTCATTGCAGCCGTCCTCAGGAACTGAGTTCTGTGTTTGTGATCCATGATCAGTTACTACCACACATTGAGCTCCGGGCGCTCCAAGCTCTCTCGACTTATTAATCAACTTGATCACTGTCCAGGAGTTGCAACTAGTTTCTGGTGTTTGTAGGTAGTGTTAGTAGTCTACCAAGTGGCACCCGGTACAGGTGGGCTTGGGACAGACTAGGCACAGTGGCACGGTGTACCAAGCGTACATCCACCCATCGAGGTGGGCTTGCGAACCCTGCACACATCGTTTGGGGCCGTGAGCGACACCCCGGCCGGATCTCCTTGCGGATGGAACCCGAATAGGCGATAAACCTGGACTAGAGACTTGTTCGGTTAGTCAGGTCGTGGCCGACTCCCTCGCCCGGCTTCCGCTTGAAGGTTGCCGAGGTACATGACGTGTACAGGGCGGTAAGTGGCGAGAGCGTGTGTGAAGAAGTACACCCCTGCAGGGTTAACATCATCTATTCGAATAGCCGGATTCCTCGGATATGGAAATTTGGACCCCTTGTACAGTTCATAGACAAGTGAAAGTGGATACTCTAAAATACACAAGATAAGCGTGAGTGCTATGGATGGCGTTCTCGTAGGGAAACGAGAGCGGATCCATAGTGGTGTATTGATATGGTGAATATGTGGACTCGTGTGCGCCACCTCAAAAGAGTTACTTGCAGTCGTAGTTCAGGATAGCCACCGAGTCAAAGCTGGCTTGCTGCAGTTAAACCCCACCATCCCCTTTGTTGATAATGATGCATATGTAGTTAGTTCTGGTGTAAGTCTTGCTGGGTACATTTGTACTCACGTTCGCCTATTTTATGTTTTTGTAGAGAGACTTCAGTCTCACTAGTAGTTCCGCTTGGACTTCGACGTTTAGCTTGTTACCTCAGCTACGATCTTGTGCCCTCGGCAGGATGTGGTAGATAGTCAGGCTTCTCAGCCTTTTTCATTTGTAGAGTCTATTGAATAAAAATACTTGAGTTGTAGAGTCATGTTGTGATGCCATGTTGTATTTGCACATATCGAGCATATTGTGTGTATGTTATTGAAATGCTTGGTATGTGTGGGATCTGACAACCTCGTTGTTTATCCTTGGTAGCCTCTCTTACCGGGAAATGTCTCCTAGTGTTTCCACCGAGCCATGGTAGCTTGCTACTGCTCCGGAACACTTAGGCTGGCTGGCATGTGTCCTTCTTCGTTCCTGTGTCTGTCCCTTCGGGGAAATGTCACGCGATGAATACCGGAGTCCTGTTAGCCCGCTACAGCCCGGTTCACCGGAGTCCTGCTAGCCCAGTGCTACAGCCTGGATTCACTCGCTGATGACCGACACGTTCGATGCTGGGTCATGGATGCCTGTCCCTGTAAGCCTGTGCCACTTTGGGTTTACGACTAGCCATGTCAGCCCGGGCTCCTTATCATATGGATGCTAGCGACACTATCATATACGTGTGCCAAAAGGCGCAAACGGTCCCGGGCAAAGGTAAGGTGACACCCGTGGGAATACCGTGCGTGAGGCCGCAAAGTGATATGAAGTGTTACATGCTAGATCGATGTGGCATTGAGTCGGGGTCCTGACACCTGACAAAAGTTGGTCTTCGCCTGGCAAAGACTCTGGTGATGACGCTGGCCTGGGCTCCACAATGACTTCCTTCTGGCCGTTGGGCTGGTCTTGGTCTTGTTGCACCGAAATGGACGCCTTTGCTTGATACTCTCGCCTGCGCTTGCTCCCTATGCACCAAAGAGGAAGGGAGGACACTGCGCGGGCTGGCGCCCGACTGGCGCCCTTGGTCGTCATGGCTTGCATCATGGGCACCTCGCGAGGTACCCTGCCTTGAACTCTCCGCCTCCTCATGAGCCAGCCTGACGAGGCCGTGCCTGAGGAAGCTCCTTGTCGTCCGCCCCGCGAGGCTTGGCCCCTCGCGAGGGTCTTGAGCTTGCGTTGATGAAGATGGGCTGTGCTGGGCCTCCTTTGAGCCACACCGCAGGCCGCAGGCTGGCAAGTCTGGGGACCCCCGTTCCCAGAACGCCGACAGTAGCCCCCGGGCCCATGTCGCGCCCGAACTTGGCTGAGCAGAGATGCGAAAGGGCACGTGCGAAGCGTCGCGGGCCCAAATAGCCCGCGGCCTTGGGCGCCGCGTGGCAGTTGATTGGATGCGTGCGCCTCTGCAACCGCGCGAGTTGATAAAAGAGCGGCATCTTCCTTGCCTCCTTTACTTCCTCTTGTTGTTGCTCAGATCCCCTTTCTTGGGCCTCTCTTCCCTGCTCCCAAAATCTTCAGATCTACTCCGCCTGCGTGCCCTAGCCAGCCATGGCGCCTCGCCAAGCCCCGGCCGGAGCTTGGTACTTGCCTGCCTTGGACCCGCCAAATGTGTTAGGGGCGAGCCTTGCCCTTCAAGGCCAGCTCATCCATCCCTGAGGGTCGAGGGATCACCTTCTATCCGCTCTTCGTGAGAGCCGTCATCGCTGGTCTGGTGCCTCCCTTTTCCGAGTTCTTCTTCTCTGTCATTCGCCACTACAATATTCAAGCTCTACACCTCCATCCCAACTCTGTCCTCCTTCTGGCATTCATCGCCTACTATTGTGAGGCTCACGTAGGGGTGAAGCCCTCGGTGGCCTTGCTACGCCACTACTTCTCCCTCCGAACCTCCCATGGTTCCGCATCCGCGTGAACGAGCTTCGTCACGTACGGTGGTGCCATCGCCATTTCAAACCCTGGGAAGAGGATTGAGGGCTTTAGGAGCAAGTGGGTCTTGGTGGATGCTGGGCGCATCCATCCTCGGCTGATCCTGCCCACGGAGCACCCCGCGAGCTCCGACGACTGGTCCCGAGTGGAGCTTCTAGATCCCTGCGCGAAGCTGGTGTTGGAGAAGATGGACGCAGATCTGAGGCCGGCCAGCGTGGCGGCGGCGAAGCTGACCAGTGCGTCGCTGCTAAGGGAGTTCCTGGAGCATCAACTGGCTCCGCTCCGTCAGTACTCGCTTCCGATGTGGAGGCCTCGCTCGAGCCCCGTGGTCATGGCCGATGAGGATCTGGCGGCGGTCCTTCAGTCCTTGGTTGGGGGCGACATGGCGAGGCTGGAGGGCGCTCCTACGCCCCTGTTCCTTCGCAAGGATTGGGAGCAGGTAGTGGGGGCCATGCCTGTCTTCAACGGGGACGGGCCCGTGCCCGTGGAGGCTCCGGAGGACCTGGTGGACGTGTCCTCCGACGACTCCAGCGAAGAGAAGGAAGAAGGGGAGCAGGAAGAGGGGTTGACTCGGAGGCGGAGTCAAGAGCTCCTCCCCTTCGGCGCAGGTCCCGCACTCTCCGCCTTCCCCAGAGCGACGACGACGAGGATGAGGGTGAGCAGGGCGGCGGGAGCCTGCCTCCGATCCCGAAGAAGGACCGGACTGGGCTGGTCCCCCGCGGGTCTGCCCCGGCCCCAGGGCAATCCGCAGGCGCGCCCCCTGCTCCCGAGCCCCTTGAAGCCGACCCTTGCAGCCGGCTCTCGGGCTTTAAGATCGGCCGGAGGCTGCTCGAGTCCACCAGCGACGACCTGTAAGTGCCTGCTTCCCATCTTGATTATTGCTCTATCGACGAGATCTGATGTCCATGTCCTTCGGCCAGGCTGGCGCCCGCGGCGAAGAAGCTGAAGGGAGCTCCTGAGGTCCCATCTGTGGCAGTGCCTCTGCCCGAGAAAGAAGGTGATCGTGATGCACAGGCCTCTCCTGCGCGGGCGTCCTCGTGAGGCCAGGCTAAGCCCGCTGGGGCGAGCTCATCCCTCTTGACCCAGGCGACTGCCGAGGTGCCCTTGCTTGACGCTGCCTCCACTGTCGTCGTGGCGTCGCTGGTGCCGCCACAAGGCACAGTGGTCACACAGCCGTCTTCTCCTCCTACTCCACCGACTGCTGCTTCTCCGAATACTGTTCTGGATCGCGCCGTTGCCAGACTGGACCGCCTGCGGCAGGATCTTCTGGGCGCCGACCCCCGTCTAATGGCCGGGCGCTTGGAGCTGGCTTCTGGCTGGATTCGCTCTGATGCTTCAATACGGGCGGCGTTGGTCCAGGCCTCGACGGTTTGCGATGAGGAGAAACAGGCCGTCCGCGAGGCGAAGGTCGCCCGCGACGCTGCCCTAGGGGAGGCAGCCAGCATCCAAGGTCGCTGTGAGACGCTGGAGAGCGAGCTGAAGGGCCTGCAGAACCAGCTTGCCGACGAGGCCCACCTTCGACAAGAGCAGGAGGAAAGCATGAAGGTTCACGAGGTGGCCGTCAAGGACCTGGAGACCAAGCTCAAGAGGTGCCGTGGCCGCCTAGGCATGATGGAGCAAGAGCTGGAGGCGAGGAAGGTTGAGCTGGAAGGCAAGGCACGGGTTCTCACCGAGGATCGCGTGGCCTTTGCGGATATGGAAGAGAAGGCTCGCATTTCGCTGAAGACGCTTTACGAGAGCGGCCTTGAGAGCCCGCTGGCCGGCGAGGAGGATGGTCCCGCCAAGCTGCTTCCCTTCCTGGTTTGCGCCCTTAACGATGTCACCCTTGGCCTTGGCCCTACGGCTGAGGCCGAGGCACGCGTCTTGTATTCTACAGCGCTGACGCGGGTCTTCACCCATATCTACCTTCGCGACCCCAACATTGACCTCAACAGCCTGCTGGAGCCAGTGAGCGGCGAGCGTGCCGTTGCCGCTACTGAGGCCGTGAAGGGTCGCGCGGAGGCTCTGCTGGGGAAGTTCCGGGCCTTCAGTACCAGGCCGAAGCGGGGCGCTGCTAGCCCTGCCGCTCCACAAGGCGAACCTACTCCACGCGGCTCCCCCGCCGGCAAGTGACCCGGTCGTGGCTCCCGTCCTATTTTTAATTCCTATGCATGTACCATGCCTTGGGTAGGCGTTAAAACTTATGTTTGATGCTGTGATAACTGCATGGATTGTAATATTTGCTTTTGAATTCACTAAAATTTGCATTATTCCTTCCTACTTGCTTGTGTTCTACGCCGGCAGAGCCCGGCCCCGCGCATACCTCAGCCGCCATTGGCCCCGATCAGAAACCAGGACGGGGCCAAGGAGTGAGGGGCTACGTGACAAGTTCGGCTCCTGAGTCGCGATGCTCAGGAGTCCCCTTGGCGCTCGAACATCAAGTAGGGAGGCGAGGTGTGGGTGGATCTACCGTTCTACGTCTGCAGGGCCCGACCGCGCGCATACCTGAACCGCCATTAGCCTTCCGGAACTAAGGAGTGAGGGGCTACGTGACCAGTTAGGCTCCTGAGTCGCGATGCTTAGGAGTCCCCCTTGACGCTCAATCGGCCTTCGTACCTTGGCTCCGCTCGGGGAGGGATGTGCGACGAACTAGGCCTGGGGGGCCTGGCCAGGCAGGGTGCGTCTGGGCGGGACCTAGGCGCAGCCCCTATGCCCAGCCCCTTCGCGCGGCACTCCCGAGGGGAGGCGTTGCGACAAGGCCAGACACTGAGCTCTGGGCTCACTGAGGTTGATGCGACCCGGAGGCCACCCTCAGTTGTTTATCACCAGCGCGGAGCATAGCGCTTCCGTATGCGTACGGGCATAGCCGCTCCTCGGTAGTGTCGTCAGCCAACACGGAGCATGGTGCTTCCACTGGTACGTGGGAGGGGGCTCCCCTCCGGGAGGAGCCCCCGGGGCGTATACGGCCCCACCCTGACACGTGGCTGCCACGGTAAGGCTGGACGAGGTGTATCTGGGCACCCATGAGCTAGCGCGGGACTCACGGGGCCCTACCTCAAGGCGGGTTGCACCTAGCTCTGGGCCTTATCTTGGAGTGTGTTCCTGCAAATTTGGCTAGATGCCGGTGCTCTACGTCTTTGGGTCCCGGTTCTCGGGCTGGTCTCAGCCGTCGCTGGCAAGCCAGGTCGCGATGCCATGGACAAGACCAGAGGGTGAGGGCCGGAGAACCGGTAGGAGCCCTTAGTCGTGATGCTCAGGCACCCCCTTTTAACGCGCAAGCTGGGTTAGATGTAGCAACTCTACGTCCTCGGGTCCCGGCTCTCGGGCTGGTCTCAGCTGTCGCTGGCAAGCTAGTTCGCGATGCCATGGACAAGACCAGAGGGTGAGGGCCGGAGAGCCGGTAGGAGCCCTGAGTCGCAATGCTCATGCACCCCCCCTTTAATGCGCAAGCTGGGTTAGATGATGAAACTCTATGTCCTCGGGTCCCGGCTCTTGGGTTGGTCTCAGCCGTCGCTGGCAAGCCAGGTCGCGATGCCATGGTCAAGACCAGAGGGTGAGGGCCGGAGAGCCGGTAGGAGCCCCGAGTCGCGATGCTCAGGCACCCCCCCTTTAACGTGCAAGATCCCGTCACCCAGAAAAAGGCACCAAAGAACAAGCATGGTGGAGCGAAAGCATAGTCCTAAGAAAAAACGCAAGAAGGATACATGCCACTGGGACAGGCCCGAGCGGCTTGGGGATGATGCAGCCCGAGGGGCGCCCCCAATAAGGTGAGCTAGGGACATGAAATAAAAGGGATACATGCCGCAGGGACGGACCCACGCGGCCTGGGAATAATGCGGCCCTGAAGGCGCTCCCAGCCGGAAACGAAACTTAAAAGATGTCACCTGATGATGTTGGGGATGAAGGGGTGTTGGTGTAGCAGACTCGGTGGGCTGCGGGAGCCGATCCTCACGAGCCCCCAGGCCCAGGGGCCTCGGGAGGCTCCGGAGGCGCTGGCGGCTCCTCGCGGGCCATCTCCATCTCCGCCAGGGCTGCGGCGTGCCTGACCTCTTGAGCCTCCAGGATGGCCCTCATGAGACGCTGGTGCGCAGCAGCCGCGTGTGGCAGGCCGTAAGGCATGCGCACGTAGCTGTGTGGCGGACCCTCGCAACGTCCCACTCACGTAGCTGTGAGGTTCTCTTGAGACGCGGCTCGGTTGAGAACCGGTATGTCGATGCAGACGCGCAGCCCACCATCCTCGCCTGGATGGGGGGTCACGGCGGGTAGGCGGCGGCTGCCTCTCATGACCCTTGACTCCTGTAACTCCTGAATGGCCTTGCTGACGAACTCCTGAGGGTTTGGCCCTCCTTGCCTTGCTCCTTCTTGAGAGAAACGTGCTTTGAAGCACGCCTCCACGTGGTGCCCAAGCGCCTCCCTCGTGACCTTGGCGAGGTCGGCGGCCCTCCAGGGGAGAGCCCCCGAGCCCTGCCTGAGGAGGGCGCCGGGCGTGCGTCCCTATGCGATGGAAGGGGGCTCCTCCTGGCCAGGTGCGGGCCCTGATGGGCCTGCCTCTTGAGGAGCCGGGTCGGTCGATGTCTTCTTCTTCTTGGGTGCGGCCTCGGAAGGCCTCCTGCTGCTGCGGTCTGGGTCTTCCAATGATGCGGCCTGAAAGGCTCGCTCCAGGGAGCACACTGCGTCTCTCTCTTCGCAGGGCACCGTGATGACCCCGCCACTTCCTGGCATCTTGAGGACGTTGTAGCCGTGGTGGGTTATGGCCATGAACTTGGCCAGTGCCGGGTACCCGATGATGGCGTTGTACGACAGGCGAATGTGGGCGACGTCGAAGTCGATGAGCTCGGTGCGGTAGTTGTCGCGAGCCGCGAAGGTGACAGGAAGGCGGACCTGCCCGATCGGGACCGTGGAGCCGTCGGTGACTCCGGAGAAGGGCTTGGTTGGCTGAAGCTGACTGTAAGGCACTTGCAGATTTTTGAATGTTTCCACGGACAGGACGTTGAGCCCTGCCCGCCGTCGATGAGGGTCTTGGTGACTAGCACGTTGCTGATGATTGGGGAACAAAGCATCGGGAGGACTCTGGCTGTGGCCGCGCACTTGAGCTGATCCGCTGAGATGAACGTGATGGCGCACGGCGACCACCTGAGGGGGCGCGTGGCCTCGAGCTTGGGGAGGACTACATTCACTTCGCGGGCGAACTGCTTGAAGATGCGCTGAGAGGCTAGGTCTTGAGCTCCGCCCAGGATGCAGGCGATTGCACACGGTTCCTAGAAGCCCCCAGCCCCCTCGTCCAGGTGACGGTCCTCATTTCTCCTTGGCTGTGGCGGCAGCGGAGGGAGGCCTGCGTTCCCCTGCGGGCGATCCTCGCAAGGCTGATCCCTCCAGCCTCCCTCGTGAGGCGGGCCCTGCCAGCGGTCCTCGCGAGGTTGGTCGCACCACCCTTGGCGCGGGCCGCGGTTTTCCCAGTGCCCTGCATTCCTTCCTCCTCCTCGGCCGTAGCCCCGGTCGCTGCGCACGGGGCGTCTGCCGACCCTTCCTTCACGCACGGCCTGGAGCTCTTGACATTCATTGGTGTTGTGGGTGTGGAGGTCGTGGTACACGCAGTACTGACTGCGCTTGGAGGACTCGGGCTGACGCTTAGTGTCCAGCTCGGCCGCGAGCACGGCAGCCCCCTTGCGCTTCATGTCCTTGGCCTTGGGCTTCTTCTCTTCGGGGTCCGCGGCAGGCAGCTCGAGGAGGGAGAGGCGCCCCTCCTCAGCCCTGGCGCACTTGGTCGCCAAGTTGAACAGCTCCAGGGAGGTGCATAGATCTTCATGCATCGCCAGCTCCTCCTTCATCTTGACGTCGCGCACGCCGTCGGAGAAGGCAGAGATGATGGCCTCCTCCGTTACCTGGGGGATCTTGAGGCGAGCGTTGTTGAAGCGCTGGATGTACTTCTGCAGGGTTTCCCCTGGCTGCTGCTTGATACGGCGCATGTCGCTCACGGCAGGTGGCCGGTCGCGAGTACCCTGGAAGTTGGCGATGAAGCGGGTGTGCATCTCATCCCAGGAAGAGATCGTGCCTGGGGCTAGATTCAGGAGCAAGGTTCAGGCTCCGTCCTTGAGCGCCATGGGAAACCAGTTCACCATGACTTTTTCGTTTCCGTTGGCAGCCTCAATGCCCAACTCGTAGAGTTGGAGGAACTCCACAAGGTCAGCTGTGCCGTCGAAGCGAGGAGGCAGGTCCGGCTTGAACTTGCCGGGCCACGCGACGCTGTGCAGCTCGGCGGTGAAGGCGCGACAGCCCGCCGTGGCCACAGGGGGCCTTGGGCGACGGAGAGCTTGGTCCTGCGGGTCCCCATGTGCCGCGGCTGGGGGCAGCGCAGGGTCTTGATGTGCTGGAGTGGGGAGCGCTTGGGCAGCTTCTCGTGGGCGAGGGACTTCTTGGCAGCTCTGCTCTTGCCGCGCTGGCGCCTAGCGGGGCGGGTTCCGCCGAGGGGCCACGCGCCTTGGAGCCAGGACGCCTTATTGAGGAGGAGGCGGCTAATGCGCCCCAGGAGCTTCATTGCCCGCGCGGGGCGGGGTGTGGTGCAGCGAGAAGGACGGTGCGGGGGCGCCTCCAACAGCGCAGACGAGCTCGGCGACTCGGTCGAGCCATTCTTCGTAGACATCGTCGATGGGGCGGTAGCGCAGGAGCTCGTTTGCTGCGATGAGCGCAGCTCGGGCCTCCATGGCCACGCGGGGCGCGCGTGACGAAGAACCAGCGGGGGTGAGTGATGGCGTGGCGGTGCGGCCATCCCGCCTCATGGACGGGTGCTGGGATGATGCTTGCTGCTTGTTCCCCGCTGGGCCGATGGCGGCGTTGACGGCAGGTGACGGGGAACGACGAGGGCGCCCGCCGACGGGAGCTGTCTGGCCGACATGGGAGGCGAGGGCGGCGCGGCGCTCGGCGCGAGCCTGACGAGCGTTAGACATGGTTGCGCTGGTCGAGGAAGAACGAGACGACGGAAGGCAGAATGCGGCGCACCCCTACCTGGCGCGCCAAACGTCGGATTTAGGGTTCCGGCAGACCCTTGAGGTTCGAACACTGGGGTGCGCGCGGAGATTCAAACCTCTACCAGCTTGCTCCTCGCCGAATCGCTAGGACCTAAACTACTAAACAGAACAGCACAAGAGACACAAGATTTATACTGGTTCAGGCCACCATTGTGGTGTAATACCCTACTCCAGTGTGTGGTGTGGTGGATTGCCTCTTAGGCTGATGATGAACAATACAAGGAAGAATAGCCTCGCGAGGGTCTATTCTTGGCTGGTGCGATGAACTGCTAGGAGGGGTTCAGTCGCTCTAGCTACTGGTTTCTTGATGAGGATCAAGCTGCCTCTGCCCTGGGGGTGGCTAGACCTATTTATAGGCGAAGGCCCTGGGCCTCTTCCCAAATATTGAGCGGGAAGGGCGCCAACAATTGGCCATTTTGAAGGGGAACATCAGGTACACTTATCCTGACTAAAGTTGGTCTTCGCCTGGCAAAGACTCTGGTGATGACGCCGGCCTGGGCTCCACAATGACTTCCTTCTGGCCGTTGGGCTGGTCTTGGTCTTGTTGCACCGAAATGGATGCCTTTGCTTGATACTCTTGCCTGCGCTTGCTCCCTTTGCACCAAAGAGGAAGGGAGGACACTGCGCGGGCTGGCGCCCGACTGGCGCCCTTGGTCATCATGGCATGCGTCATGGGCACCTCGCGAGGTACCCTGCCTTGAACTCTCCGCCTCCTCATGAGCCAGCCTGACGAGGCCGTGCCTGAGGAAGCTCCTTGTTGTCCGCCCCGCGAGGCTTGGCCCCTCGCGAGGGTCTTGAGCTTGCGTTGATGAAGATGGGCTGTGCTGGGCCTCCTTTGAGTCACGCCGCAGGCCGCAGGCAGGCAAGTCTGGGGACCCCCATTCCCAGAACGCCGACAAGTGTTACGTCTAGTAGAGGTGATGGATCATACCCAGGTCGACCAAAAGTGACTCCACTTAGCTGACAAGTTTCTATACAGAAACTTGGTCGCCAAGTTTGGCCACCTTCTAGAAGGCCATTAGGGCTGATCTCCTGGGGTTTAGGGTTTCTTAGGAGGGTGTTTAAGCTCAAGAAAGATCAAGGCCAAAAGCTTAGGGAATAATGCACTTGTTGTACAAAGTGCATTTTTGGTCCAGAAGTGAAAAGATTTTCTACACCAAAAATATTACAAAAAGTGATGCAATATTTTTGCATGGGGAGATGTGCCAAGGTCCTAAGAATATTTAGGAATTATCTCAGATTTTTCTGAGCAAGAAAAATTGAGGCTGCTTTGGAGCACAAAGTTCTGAAATGAACTTAAGAGAGGAAAATGAATATTTTCCTTTTAGGAAAAATATTCATTTTATTATTTTGGGGTTTTGTGGGAGGAAATAAGATAGAGAGGTCACTTGGGTGAAAGCCAAGGGTATGCCCAAGTGACAAGTCCATTTGAATTAATCCAAAACTCCAAATCTAATCAGGGCAAAAACCAGGATGAAAACCAAGTCCGGAAAGAGAGAGAAGGCATGTCCGGTAAAAAGAGAGAAGGCAAAATCAAGGCTGTCACAACCATTCAATATAAATATGTATCCGGTTTGTGACTTGGAGTCATCTGGATCAGTGTCAAAGTTGTCATCATCGTAACCATTTACGACAAGCTCTTTGTCACCTCCACAAACGAGAAACATATCCTCAGTCCTTTTCAGGTATTTCAGGATGTTCTTGACCGTTGTTCAGTGATCCATTCCTGGATTACTTTGGTACCTCCCTGCTAAATTTATAGCAAGGCACACATCAGGTCTGGTACACAGCATTGCATACACGATAGAACCTATGGCTGAGGCATCGGGAATAACTTTCATTTTCTGTCTATCTTATTCAGTGGTCGGGCATTGAGTCTGACTCAACTTCACACCTTGTAACATAGGCAAGAACCCTTTCTTTGACTGGTCCATTTTGAAATCCTTCAAAACTTTATCAAGGTATGTACTTTGTGAAAGTCCAATTAAGCATCTTGATCTATCTCTATAGATCTTGATGCCCAATATGTAAGTAGCTTCACCGAGGTCTTTCATTGAAAAATTCTTATTCAAGTATCCTTTTCTGCTATATAGAAATTCTATATCATTTCCAATCAACAATATGTCATCCACATATAATACTATAAATGCTACAGAGCTCCCACTCGCTTTCTTGTAAATGCAGGCTTCTCCAAAAGTCTGTATAAAACCATATGCTTTGATCACACTATCAAAGCGTATATTCCAACTTCGAGAGGCTTGCACCAGTCCATAAATGGATCGCTAGAGCTTGCACACTTTGTTAGCACCTTTAGGATCGACAAAACCTTATGGCTGCAAATATACAACTCTTCTTTAAGAAATCCACTAAGGAATGCAATTTTGACATCCATTTGCCAAATTTCGTAATCATAAAATGCAGCAATTGCTAAAATGATTTAGATAGACTTAAGCATCGCTACGGGTGGGAAGGTCTCATCGTAGTCAACTCCATGAACTTGTCGAAAACCTTTTGCAACAAGTCGAGCTTTGTAGACAATAACATTACCATCAGCGTCAGTCTTCTTCTTGAAGATCCATTTATTTTCTATGGCTTGCCGATCATCGGGAAAGTCAACCAAAGTCCACACTTTGTTCTCATACATGGATCCCATCTCATATTTCATGGCGTCAAGCCATTTTATAGAATACGGACTCACCATCGCTTCCTTGTAGTTCATAGGTTCGTCATGGTCTAGTAACATGACTTCCAGAATAGGATTACTATACCACTCTAGTGCGGAACATACTCTGGTTGACCTACGATGTTTGGTAGTAACTTGAACTGAAGTTTCATGATCATCATCATTAGCTTCCTCAATAATTGGTGTAGGCATCACTAGAACTGATTTCTCTGATGAACCGCTTTCCAATTCGAGAGAAAGTACAACTACCTCATCAAGTTCTACTTTCCTCCCACTCACTTCTTTCGAGAGAAACTTCTTCTCTAGAAAGGATCCATTCTTAGCAACAAATGTATTCCCTTCGGATCTGTGATAGAAGGTGTACCCAATAGTTTCTTTTGGGTATCCTATGAAGACGCACTTCTCCGATTTGGGTTCGAGCTTATTAGGTTGAAGCTTTTTCACATAATCATCGCAACCCCATACTTTAAGAAACGACGGTTTAGGTTTCTTGTCAAACCACAGTTCATATGGTGTCATCTCAACGGATTTAGATGGTGCCCTATTAAAAATGAATGCAGCCGTCTCTAAAGCATAACCCCAAAACGATAGTGTTAAATCTATAAGACACATCATAGATTGCACCATATCTAATAAAGTACGGTTACAACGTTTGAACACACCGTTACGCTGTGGTGTTCCAGGTGGCATGAGTTGTGAAACTATTCCACATTGTTTCAAATGAATACCAAACTCATAACTCAAATATTCACCTCCACGATCAGATCATAGAAACTTTATTTTCTTGTTACGATGATTTTCCACTTCACTCTGAAATTCTTTGAACTTTTCAATTATTTCAGACTTATGTTTCATTAAGTAGATATACCCATATCTGCTCAAATCATCTGTGAAGGTCAGAAAATAACAATACCCGCCGCAAGCCTCAACACTCATCGGACCGCATACATCAGTATGTATTATTTCCAACAAGTTAGTGGCTCGCTCCATTGTTCCGGAGAACGAAGTCTTAGTCATCTTGCCCATGAGGCATGGTTCGCGAGCATCAAGTGATTCATAATCAAGTGATTCCAAAAGCCCATCAGCATGGAGTTTCTTCATGCGCTTTACACCAATATGACCTAAACGGTAGTGCCACTAATAAGTTGCACTATCATTATTAACTTTGCATCTTTTCGCTTCAATATTATGAATATGTGTATCACTACGATCGAGATTCAACAAAAATAGACCACTCATCAAGGGTGCATGACCATAAAAGATATTACTCATATAAATAGAACAACCATTTTTCTTTGATTTAATGAATAACCGTCTCACATCAAACAATATCCAGATATAATGTTCATGCTCAACACTGGCACAAATAACAATTATTCTGGTACAAAACTAATCCCAAAGGTAGATGTAGAGGTAGCATGCCGACGGCGATCACATCAACCTTGGAACCATTTCCGATGTGCATCATCACGTTGTCATTAGCTAATCTTCATTTAATCCGTAGCCCCTATTTTGAGTTGCAAATATGAGCAACAGAGCCACTATCAAATACACAGGTGCTACTACGAGCATTAGTAAGGCACACATCAATAACATGTATATCAAATATACCATTCACTTTGTCATCCTTCTTATCCGCCAAATACTTGGGGTAGTTCCTCTTCCAGTGACCAGTCCCTTTGTAGTAGAAGCACTCAGTTTCAAGCTTAGATCCAGACTTGGGCTTCTTCCCGGGATCATAAACTTGCTTGCTATTCTTCTTGAAGTTCCCCTTCTTTCCTTTGCCCTTTTTGTTGAAACTAATAGTTTTGTTAAACATCAACACTAGATGCTCCTTCTTGATTTCTAACTCCGCAGCCTTAAGCATTGCAAAGAGCTCGGGAATTGTCTTTTCCATCCCTTGCATATTATAGTTCATCACGAAGCCTTTATAGCTTTGTGGCAGTGATTGAAGAACTCTGCTAATAACACTATCATTCGAAAGATTAACTCCCAGCTGAGTCAAGTGGTTATGGTACCCAGACATTCTGAGTATGTGTTCACTGACAGAACTGTTCTCCTCCATCTTGCAGCTATAGAACCTGTTGGAGACTTCATATCTCTCAACTCGGGCATTTGCTTCAAATATTAACTTAAACTCTTGGAACATGTCATATGCTCCGTTACATTCAAAACGTCTTTGAAGTCCCGATTCTAAGCCGTAAAGCATGGAACAGTGAATGCGAGTAGTCATCAGATTTAGCTTACCAGACGTTCATAACGTCCGAAGTTGCTCCTGCAGCAGGCCTTGCACCTAGCGGTGCTTCTAGGACGTAATTCTTCTATGCAGCAATGAGGATAATCCTCAATTTACGGACCCAGTCTGTGTAGTTGCTACCATCATCTTTCAACTTAGCTTTCTCTATTAACGCATTAAAATTCAAGGGAACAGTAGCACGGGCCATTGATCTACAACAACATAGATATGCAAAAACTATCAGGACTAAGTTCATGATAAGTTTAAGTTCAATTAATCATATTACTAAAGAACTCCCACTTAGATAGACATCCCTCTTGTCATCTAAATGATCACGTGATCCATATCAACTAAACCATGTCCGATCATCATGTGAGATGGAGTAGTTTTCAATGGTGAACATCTCTATGTTGATCATATCTACTACATGATTCACGTTCGACCATTCGTTCTTAGTGTTCCGAGGCCATATTTGTAGATGCTAGGCTCGTCAAGTTTAACCTGAGTATTCTGTATGTGCAAAACTTTCTTACACCCGTTGTATGTGAACGTATAGCTTATCACACCTGATCATCACGTGGTTTCTCGGCACGATGAACTGCAATAACGGTGCATACTCAGGGAGAACACTTATACCTTGAAATTTAGTGAGGGGTCATCTTATAATGCACCCGATGTACTAAGCAAAATAAGATGCATAAAAGATAAACATCACATGCAATCAAAATTTGTGACATGATATGGCCATCATCATCTTGTGCCTTTGATCTCCATCTCCAAAGCACCGTCATGATCTCCATCGTCACCGGCATGACACCTTGATCTCCATCATAGCGACGTTGTTGTCTCACCAACTATTGCTTCTACAACTATCGCTACCGCTTAGTGATAAAGTAAACCATACATGGCGATTGCATTTCGTACAATAAAGCAACAACCATAAGGCTCCTGCCAGTTGCCGATAACTTCTACGAAACATGATCGGCTCATACAATAACTTATATCACATCATGTCTTGACCATATCACATCACAACATGCCGTGCAAAAACAAGTTAGGTGTCCTCTACTTTGTTGTTGCAAGTTTTACGTGGCTGCTATGGGCTTCTAGCAAGAACCGTTCTTACCTATGCATCAAAACCACAACGATTTTTTGTCAATTGTGCTGTTTTAACCTTCAACAAGGACCAGCCGTAGTCAAATTCGATTCAACTAAAGTTGGAGAAACAAACACCCGCCAGCCACCTTTATGCAAAACAAGTTGCATGTCTGTCGGTGGAACTAGTCTCATGAACATGGTCATGTAAGGTTGGTCCGGTCCACTTCATCCAACAATACCGCCAAACCAAAATAAGACATTGGTGGTAAGCAGTATGACTAACATCGCCCACAACTCTTTGTGTTCTACTCGTGAATATCATCTACGCATAGACCTGGCTTTGATGCCACTATTGGGGAACGTAGCATGCAATTTCAAAAAAATTCCTACACTCACGGAAGATCTATCTAGGAGATGCATAGAAACGAGAGGGGGAGAGTGTGTCCACGTACCCTCATAGACCGAAAGTGGAAGCATTAGCTTAATGCGGTTGACGTAGTCGAACGTCTTCTGGATTCAACCGATCAAGCACCAAATATACGGCACCTCCAAGTTCTGCACACGTTCAGCTCACTGACGTCCCTCAAACTCTTGATCCAGTAATGTGTCAAGTGAGAGTTTGGTCAGCACGATGGCGTGGTGACGGTGATGGTGAAGTGATCCGTGCAGGGCTTCGCGTAAGCACTACGACAATATGACCGGAGGAGTAAATGGTGGAGGGGGCGCCACACACGGCTACGAAAAATTGATGTTGTCTCCAAGGGGTGCCCTGCCCACGTATATAAGGAAGGGAGAGGAGAAGGCCGTCCACCAGGGGCACGCCAAGGAGATGGGACTCCTGGACTCCGGTCCTAGTAGGATCCCCCGTTTTTCCCTTCTCATCGAGGGGGAAGAGGGAAGGGAGAGGGAAGAGGAGAAGGAAAGGGGGTCGCGCCCCCTCCCCTAGTCCAATTTGGACTCCCTATGGGAGGGGGGGCCGACCACCCCTTGTGGGCTGCCTCCCCTCTCTCCTATGGCCCATGTAGGCCCATTACTTTCCCCGGGGGGTCCCGGTAACTGAGGGAGTCCTGGAATGAGGGTTCCTCGGGCATTCGGGCTATGTGACATGGGCCAGACTGATGTGCCGTGAAGATATAAGGCATAAGACCTTTCCCCGTCCGGATGGGACTCTCCTTTGCGTGGATGGCAAGATTGGCATCCGGATGTGTAGTTTCCTTCCTCTGTAAACCGATTCTGTACAACCCTAGCCCCCTCCGGGATCTATATAAACCGAAGGGTTTAGTCCGTATAGGCTATCATAGTGCACATAGGCTAGACATATAGGGTTTAGCCATTATGATCTCGAGGTAGATCAACTCTTGTAACCCCTATACTCAACAAAGTCAATCAAGCAGGAAGTACGGTATTACCTCCATTAAGAGGGCCCTAACCTGGGTAAACATCATGCCCCCTGTCTCAAGTTACCTTTGATCCTCAAACGCACAGTTCGGGACCCCCTACCAGAGATCGGCCGGTTTTGACACCGACATTGGTGCTTTCATTGAGAGTTCTACCATGTCGTTGGCAGAAGGTTCGATGGCTCGCTTGATCATCGATAGCGATGCTGTTTCTGGGGAGACCTTCCTCCCTGGTCAACTTTTTGTATTTGGCGGCTTCACTCTGCAGACCAATTCAGTTGGACGCCTTGAACAGATCAACAGCTACGCCCCTGGTCATCAGATCAGATTCGGGAGCCTGAATTACGTCGCCAATATCCGAGGAGACTTGATCTTCGAAGGATTCACAGCCCTGACCACTGTTCTGTTGGAAATATGCCCTAGAGGCAATAATAAAATGGTTATTATTATATTTCCTTCTTCATGATAATTGTCTATTATTCATCCTATAATTGTATTAATTGGAAACCATAATACATGTGTGAATACATAGACCATAATATGTCCCTAGTGAGCCTCTAGTTGACTAGCTCGTTGATCAATAGATGGTTATGGTTTCCTGACCATGGACATTGGATGTCATTGATAACGGGATCACATCATTTGGAGAATGATGTGATGGACAAGACCCAATCCTAAGCATAGCACAAGATCGTGTAGTTCGTTTGCTAAAAGCTTTTCTAATGTCAAGTATCATTTCCTTAGACCATGAGATTGTGCAACTCCTAGATACCGTAGGAATGCTTTGGGTGTGCCAAATGTCACAACGTAACTGGGTGGCTATAAAGGTGCACTACGGGTATCTCCGAAAGTGTCTGTTGGGTTGGCACGAATCGAGACTGGGATTTGTCACTCCGTGTGACGGAGAGGTATCTTTGGGCCCACTCGGTAATGCATCATCATAATGAGCTCAATGTGACTAAGTAGTTATGGGATCATGCATTACAGAACGAGTAAAGTGACTTGCCGGTAACGAGATTGAATGAGGTATTGGGATACCGACGATTGAATCTCGGGCAAGTAACGTACCGATTGACAAAGGGAATTGTATACAGGATTGCTTGAATCCTTGACATCATGGTTCATCCGATGAGATCATCGTGGAACATGTGGGAGCCAACATGGGTATCCAGATCCTGTTGTTGGTTATTGGCCAGAGAGCTGTCTCGGTCATGTCTGCATGATTCCCGAACCCGTTGGGTCTACATACTTAAGGTTCGGTGACGCTAGAGTTGTTATGGGAATTAGTGTGCAGTTACCGAATGTTGTTTGGAGTCCCGGATGAGATCCCGGACGTCATGAGGAGTTCCGGAATGGTCCGGAGGTAAAGATTTATATATGGGAAGTCCTATTTTGGCCACCGGAAAATGTTCGGGATTTTTCGGTATTGTACCAGGAAGGTTCTAGAAGGTTCTGGAGTGGGGCCCACCTGCATGGGGGACCCACATGAATGTGGGTAGTGGGGGAAAGGCCCCACACCCCTGGTCAAGGTGCACCAAGATCCCCCCTTAGAAAGAATAAGATCATATCCCGAAGGGATAAGATCAAGATCCCTAAAAAGGGGATAACAATCGGTGGGGAAGGAAATGATGGGATTTCTTTCCACCCACCTTTGCCAACGCCCCAATGGACTTGGAGGGCAAGAAAGCAGCCCCCTCCACCCCTATATATAGTGGGCAGGCGCATGGGAGCTTCACCCTTCCCCTGGCACAGCCCTCTCCCTCCCCAACACCTCCTCCTCCGTAGTGCTTGGCGAAGCTCTGTCGGAGAACTGCAAGCTCCACCACCACGCCATCGTGCTGCCAGAGCTCTCCCTCAACTTCTCCTCTCCTCTTGCTGGATCAAGAAGGAGGAGATGTCCCCGGGCTGTACGTGTGTTGAACACGGAGGCACAGTTGTTCGGTGCTTAGATCGGATTCGGCCGCGATCTGAATCGCTTAGTGAACGACTCCATCGACCGTGTTCTTGCTTCGACAAGTGATAATAAGATTGAAAAACATTGTCGCTTTGAGAAATATGTGAAAAGTAAGAGCTCCCCCTAAATTTGTGCATTATTTAAAATTTGCTTTGGACTGCAAATGCACAATGAGTTAGAATCATGGGTTACTCTTCCATGTCACATACATCTTGGTGGAGTGCTCAAAATGATAATAATTAAATACATGCACTTATCACCAAGCAAAGTGAATGATCATATAGGGATATAAAAGGATAATGTCATCCAACAAGCATTAAGGTAGCATATGATCAAACACATGATCATCCAAGTATCCACATAAGGCATAGAGTATCAAACAAACAAGCAAATAACAAAGTTCAACCACCAAAAAAATAAGAGAGACCAAAAGCAACACGCTCTCTCGAAGCCTATGATCTATACATTTTGCTCCCTGTCACATCCCTGGTCCTGTTATGCACTAGGCTAGGCCTCATGTGAGCATCATGTTTTAATTCAAATGAAATTTGAATTGAGGGATTTTCAAAGCCTCAGAAACCTTCTAAAAATGATCAACATTAAAATCTTCTCAAAGAAGTCCAAGGAAATGTTCCTTTTCAGCTTTGAAAAATATTGGCAAGAATAAAATGCAAACCAATATTTTTGGAGTGACTGAAACATTTATTTTGGGCCTTTGAATTAATTCAATAACTATTTGCATTGGATATATATTTGATATATAAATAATATATGTCCAATAATACTGGTACATTTTTATGTGGTTTGGTATATTTTAGTTCTAGCCACATAACTATTTTCAGGATTTTATAAAATGGTTTAGTATTTTACTAAACTAAAACAACACAGAACAAATAAATAAATAAAAACATAAATAAAAGAGAGAAGCCCAGCCACTTACCTGACACTTACCTGGCGCCCACTTACGTGGCCCAGCTCCTCCAGCGGCCCAGCACACCGAACCGCCACCGTCTCCCACCCCGCGTCAGAAGGACGCGAGGCGTGTGGCCACTGCACGCCGGCACGCGCCGAGCCACCTCCTGCTTGCCGCTCTCCTTCCTCGACGCTCTGGACGCCTCCCCCGGGCGCCACGCACCTCCCTGCCTCTCTCCCTCACTCTCCCGCGCCCTCATCCTCTCCCCTGGACCCCTCTCTCTCGCCACCGAACACGCCCATCGCCGCCGTTCGCCGTTGCCGCGACCACCGCCGTTCCGACGATGCCCCGAGCTGCTCCCGAGCTCCTGCACCTCGTCGCCAACCCCCTCACAGAGCCACGTGACCGGAAGAGCCCCGAAGCGCCGCCCCGACGCTTTTCCCCTCCTCGGCCGCCGGAGATCGGCCTCGCCGCCCTGCTAAGCTCCGACTTTCCCCGAGCCCGCTTCGACGCCTACTGGAACCGCTGTGAGCTCTTGATCCTCCTCCCCTTCTCCGTTTTCTCCGTAGTATGCCATAGCCGCCGTGCCTTTCTCACCTGACAGCGCCGCCGCCAAAGCTCGCCGGCGATGACGCTCCGGTGACCATTCGGTCCCGGGCATGCGTCCAACGTTCTCGCCGCACCACGTAGACACCGTAGGTGTTATCCCCGCGTCGCCAAGGCCGCTATGGCCTCGAACCCGAGCTCGCCCGAGCTCCGGCCGCCGCCTCGGGCTCCACTCCGGCGAACCCCGGCCACCCCCGCACCTCCCCTTGGTCTCCCTAGATGCACGCGGTCATGGGCTACCTCCTGTTGCTCTTCGCGCGTCCAACCGCAGCCCATAGCGCAACTCCGGCGAGCCTCCCCCGCAAGATGTGGTCGCCGGCGCCTAATCCGGTGACGCTGACATGGCGTTGCCATTAGCGGCTAATTCCCCCAATTAGCACACTAACAGACACTGACAGCGGGCCCCGTAGCGGGTCAAAGCCCGAGTCAACGCGGGATTAGTTCCTGTGTCACTGACGTGTGGACCCCGCACGTCAGGTTTGACCTGGACCTGGCCGTTGACTCGCTGACGTCATGCTGGCGTCAGGCTGACGCAGCTAAATCATTTTCTGGATTTATTTTAATTCAGGAAATTTCAGAAAATTGTATAAACTTCTAAAAATCATAGAAATTCAACCGTAACTCCAAATCAAATAATTTATATATGAAAAATTATCAGAAAAATTCAAGGAATCCATCTGTACCATTTTCATGCATGTTTGAACAATGTTTGTCCTCTGTTTTGGACAAAACAAATAAAGGGCATTTAAATAATCATATATGGAGTTGGAATTTGAATCATGTATTCAAACCAACTTCATTTAAATCATGGCTAGGTGCATTAGCCCAAAACACATTGATGTTGCCATGTCATAGCATGCATCATATTGTGCATTGGATTGATTCGTGTTTCTTCTGTGTTTGCCGGTAATTGTCCCCTCTCGGTAGACGCTGCTCCGACGCTGTGATCGATGACACCGATGAAGAGCTATGTTATCTTCAGAAGTGCCAGGCAAGCAAAACCCCCTTGTTCATTCCGATACAATCCTACTCTCTCGCTCCTACTCTCTTTTACTGCATTAGGACAACAACGATTCAACTATTACTTGCTGCGGTAGCTGAACCCCTTTATCCTCTGCATGACCTGTCATTCCACAGTAAATAGATGAAACCCACTAGCATGAGTAGGAGTTGTTTGAGCCCTGTTGTGCCTACTCATTCTTGCTTGTTGTCATGCCTGCTACTGCTTAGAGTTGAGTCAGGTCTGATTCATCGGGGATGAATCAGAGGCGTGTGAACATGTCCTACTGTGTGTGAGCTAAGTGTGTGAACACGTTTTGGTAAAGGTAGCGGTGAGAGGCCATGTAGGAGTACATGGTGGGTTGTCTCATTGCAGCCGTCCTCAGGAACTGAGTTCTGTGTTTGTGATCCATGATTCAGCTACTACCATACATTGGGCCCTGAAATATGACCCCGCTCGACTTCTTATTCACCCTAGTCCTCTGTCCAGGAGTTACAAGTAGTTTCTGGTGTTTGTAGCTTACTGGAGGCCGTGGACAGCGCTGACCGTAGGGGTGGGCTGTGATGCGGTAGGTACGTGGCACGGTGTACCGGATGCCCGTCTGGTATCTCGGGAACCCTGTTCACATCGTTTGGGGCTGTGAGCGAAACTCCGGCCGGATCTCCTCATGGATGGAACCCGAATAGGCGATAAACCTGGACTAGAGACTTGAGTGTTTAGGTAGGTCGTGGTCTACACCCACGTCGGCTTTCGCTTGAAGTCTGCCGAGCACATGTCATGTGCAGACGCTAAGTGGCGGAAACATGTATGAAGAAGTACACCCCTGCAGGGTTAATATCATCTATTCGAATAGCCGTGTCCGCGGAAAAGGACTTCTGGGTTGCTTATATCAGTTCATAGACAAGTGAATGTGGATACCCAAAAATACGCAAGATAAGCGTGAGTGCTATGGATGGCGTTCTCGTAGGGAGACGAGAGCGGATCCATAGTGGTGTATTGATATGGTGAATATGTGGACTTGTGTGCGCCACCTCAAAAGAGTTACATTGCAGTTGTAGTTCAGGATAGCCACCGAGTCAAAGCTGGCTTGCTGCAGTTAAACCCCACCATCCCCTTTGTTGATAATGAGGCATATGTAGATAGATCTGATGTAAGTCTTGCTGGGTACATTTGTACTCACGTTGCTTAATTTATGTTTTTGCAGAGAGACTTCAGTCTCGCTAGTAGTACCTCGTGGACTTCGACGTTTAGCTTGTTACCTCAGCTACGATCTTGTGCCCTCGGCAGGATCTGATAGATAGTCAGGCTTCTCAGCCTTTTTCATTTATAGATGTCTGTACTCAGACATGATAGCTTCCGCCTGTGTTTGACTTGTATGCTCTGATTGTTGGGTCATGAGACCCATGTTTGTAATATCTCGCTCCTCGGAGCCTAATGAATAAATATTTGAGTCGTAGAGTCATGTTGTGATGCCATGTTGTATTTGCACATATCGAGCATATTGTGTGTATGTTATTGAAATGCTTGGTATGTGTGGGATCTGGCTATCTAGTTGTTTATCCTTAGTAGCCTCTCTTACCGGGAAATGTCTCCTAGTGCTTCCACTGCGCCATGGTAGCTTGCTACTGCTCCGGAACACTTAGGCTGGCCGGCATGTGTCCTTCTTCGTTCCTGTGTCTGTCCCTTCAGGGAAATGTCACGCGATGAATACCGGAGTCCTGTTAGCCCACTACAGCCCGGTTCACCGGAGTCCTGCTAGCCCAGTGCTACAGCCTGGATTCACTCGCTGATGACCGACACGTTCGATGCTGGGTCATGGATGCCTGTCCCTATAAGTCTGTGCCACTTTGGGTTTACGACAAGCCATGTCAGCCCGGGCTCCTTATCATATGGATGCTAGCGACACTATCATATACGTGTGCCAAAAGGCGCAAACGGTCCCGGGCAAAGGTGAGGCGACACCCGTGGGAATACCGTGCGTGAGGCCGCAAAGTGATATGAGGTGTTACATGCTAGATCGATGTGGCATTGAGTCGGGGTCCTGACAGCGTTGGTATCAGAGCTTGACTGCCTGTAGGATTACCAAGCCAAACTGGTCGAAGTTGAGTCTAGAAATTCTTTAGTTATATAAGGGAATTGATTGTGGATGGAACGTAAGGCTCTTTTTACTCCTTATACCTTATGCCCTTCTGATCTGAGTCATCTTATCTTTCCTACGGGGTTAAGGAACTAGGTCTTCTCATCTATCTATCAGGATGACGTGTTACTAATCAGTAGACTTATAAGATTGTTGGATTTAAGCTTGAGTTCAGTTCCTACTACTTCTGTATGTTATCTGTTGATCTCGGAACCTTGCTATTGTGATGTTGAGTGGTTATGCCACCATTTTTGTGAATGTATCAAATCTTTTTTGAGCATTTACAGCCGTTATGCTGTCCAAGTCATCCCAGGTCTCTAAACAGTCTGATCCATTTGCAAATCCTTTCCTTCCGTCTCCGATGTCCCTTTTGGTCGGAATAAGCACACTAATCGGTAGGTTGAGGTACTTTGTTGCCTCGGCGTAGATGTTGGAGCTATTATTATGACCTTAGGTGTTTAGGAAGTCACCTAGCAATTTAGCAATGCTTTGTATCCCCAGTGTGATGATTCTGGCCATTATTTTTGAAAGCATCCCGTGATGTTATTAGTTAGTAGGCATTCTATTTCTGGGTTTTGAACCCGAGATTCACTCTACTTACTTCATGTTGATAGTGTTTGCTAGTTCCTTTAGGATATTAGTAACCTTTGCGATAGTCCTCGAGGTCCGTGGTATATCGTTCTTCCAAATACCATGAACCATTCTTGGCAGGAGTTCTTCTGAACCAAAAGATGACAACAAGAGTGCTCTCGATGAGTTCTCCATGCTATATTGTGACTCTGCCAGCTCAACCTTTCTGCATGGGTTATCCGGAAGAATTATGTTGAACCTGGTTCGACATACTAATCTATGCATCCACAACTCAGAAAATTATATGTTCCTTTGAGTTGTTCTCTTTAGTTGCATTCTGACCCTCGTCTATCAATTGATAGTCAAGATTATATGTGCATTCGTTCATCGATGCCTATTACTCTTGTGGTCTGTCAAGCCATTCTATTCCGGAATGACTAGGAGAAACAAACTCCAGTACCTCATCCATATCTAGGATTGGGTCAAAGCAATTGTGCTCCACAGATCAAAATGCCAGCCCAGCTTTTGGTTCTGTTCTACCTTGGAGTATTACCCCCTTTATGTCAGAATTGTCATGAGAACTGCACCAACTCTCATGAATTTTGACGTAGTGATACTTCTCACCATCATTAGTCAATCCTCGGTCTTCGTGTTGATGCAACCGGAATACCGACAAATGAATTGTGATGTGTGAAATCTATACTCCTAGCAAACTCGTTGCTTGGTAGTTAAATGGACGATAACCTCATTCTTAGCGTGTTGATTATTGAATCGTCACCCTAAGGTTGATTGTGCTACCTAGTCCTTATTTCGGTGCACCCTTCGATTGATGAGTTAGGATCTTGTCAAGTCCTCACTCATTTGATCATATCGTCTTGCCCTCAAAAGCGAGAATGTTCTCGAGCTTAGTAACATACCGGTGGTTCGTGATTTTCCGAATATCTTCTCGGAAGTATTACCAGGTTGTCCCCTGACTGTTATGTTGAGCTCGTGATCAAGTTGGTTTCTTGTGAACCACCTTCTCTCCAAGAATCTGTGTTAGATATCCCTGAGCTAGTTGGTTAAGTGAAACGACAACTTGGAGAGTTGGAAGATAAAAGCTTGCCTGACTTAGTTTGTTCCAAAGGGATATTCTTGTGTAGTGTGTGTTGAAGAAAGATGATATCTTCATCGATTGGTCCCTGTGATCAGTTGCTGGACCTATTGTCTTATCAATCCCTTGATTTGAGTGTGGGCTATCGTCAAATCAAATCAGTACCAACGATGCTCGTAATGTTGTCTTACTCGTGGTTGATCCCTCGAGCATACACCATTACATCTTTGGTCTGACCAATGCTATCACCGTGTTCACATGATGGTGGAAGTCCAGTGATATGGAAATTCCGATGAGTTGCTGTTGATCCCATCAGTAGCATTTTGTCTCCCCCCATGAATCATGTTGAACATCAACCTAGTGTTGAAAACTTGTGTAAGCATTTCTTCGTGTTTCGTTCATGAAGCATATGTTTGGATGAAAGTAGTGACTTCCCCTAATTCATGTGCATCTGATGCAAGTTGCCGCCATGAATTCGAGGAAGATTGTTTTGTTTCCTTGGAATCATCCCAAATCAGTCATGCACATGTGCGAAGTATTCTGTGGTCTGGAGACTTGCAACCTTCATTCCATATGTGTCCCGAGCACACCAAGCCACTGATTGATCTGTTCAAGGAGAAGAAGTTCCTTCATAAGAGCTAATCATATGACTTATGCAAGGACTTCGTTATCCACGGTGATGGTTCCCAACCAGAACTCGGTAGTGTTTTATTATAAGACTACCACGTGGTCATGCTTGTCTAGGACATCGTGTTCACATGTTTGTAGCAGAACCAGCTCATGTTTTGGAGCTTACTATCGTAGCTCATTTCCCGAGAATCTCGCAACGTCATCTCGTCGATTTGTGTTGCAAACTTTCATTTTTCTTCCTAGACTCGATGAGTCTGGAATATCCTGACACCAACCAGATCTGAATCTCAGGCAGATGTGAGGGTTGGAACATTTCCCAAAAAACTATAATATCGGTCCCTCGGAAACCGGTAAAGTGGATGTCGTGGCCAACACACCCAGCCGGAAGACCTGTTATTATAATATCTTGATTGAGGAAGTTGGACACCTCCCCATAACGATCTCGTAGGACTTAATCTAGTAGTTGTTCCTTATGGATTTTTGTGCTCCCGAAGTCCGAACTTTTTGCTTGATGTTCTAGATATCAAACCATATCTATGGGTAGATTACACTAGCACATCAAGGAGAACATTAGAAGCGGAGTGCTAAATGTCTCTCGGTCGATCATCCAGATTTCGTTCCCTTGGCCTCGCTATTGTGAAATCTGAGAAAGTGTTATCCTCCTTTGCATCTGCATCGTCCATCGCTATTCATCATGGTAGTATGTTGTGTTGTCAGCACCCTTGACACGGATGTTGATAAAACCTTGATGATTGTGGAAATGCTCAAGTTCTTGAGAACACGCACAAGCGCTACGTGTTATCATCGGCTCTAACTGGGATTCCTCTCAGTTTCCTCGGCAATGCTATGACCTTTTCAAACAGTGAATTCACTCTCTATTGTTGGGTTCTTTCCCAGTTACCAGAATCATTCCCAGCATTTGCATTTTGTTCCCAGCTTGCACCGCCACTGTGCCATTCTACCATGGGTCCCTTCCATTTCTGGTGGTAAGCAAATTCATCCATTACGTTGTCTTCAACAAGGTAATCCAGATCATCCAAGTCCGAGTATGCCATTCTACCGACCCCCCTCCAAACGATCGCTCGAGAATTGCCTTAGGCTGGTATAAAGAGTTTCAAGGATCTTTGAATCAAAGGTAATTCTTTTTGCCACTTAAGGGGATATTTCTACGAGTCACCTTCCCTAAGGTGCATCGTTATGGTATCATGGCAACTCAAACTCCTCGCTACGTTGACAATCATTTCCCACCTTCTTAAGCGTGAAATTGTTGTCTACCTAGTGAACCTTTGTCATCTGCTTCACTCCATTCCTATGGATGTATGCTTCATCACTGAGCTCGAGAGATGTTTCTATGTCTCACCCCGAGAGTTACTCCTGAGTTGTTCGACCTCCGAGAAGAACGATTCTTTTAGAGTCTTTCCTTTCCTCTCGTTGTCATGTTAGTTGGAGTTCTCAGAGCAAGATTCGAGACAATGATGGTGAACGAATCAACGTTCAGTTGAAGTGCACCCTGGATCGTGAAGATTGTACTAGTTTGCGTTCCCCCTTCACCTTACGCTACGCTTGAATCTCGGGACGAGATTTTTGTTTAGTGGGGGTGAGTTGTCACATCCCTGGTCCTGTTATGCACTAGGCTAGGCCTCATGTGAGCATCATGTTTTAATTCAAATGAAATTTGAATTGAGGGATTTTCAAAGCCTCAGAAACCTTCTAAAAATGATCAACATTAAAATCTTCTCAAAGAAGTCCAAGGAAATGTTCCTTTTCAGCTTTGAAAAATATTGGCAAGAATAAAATGCAAACCAATATTTTTGGAGTGACTGAAACATTTATTTTGGGCCTTTGAATTAATTCAATAACTATTTGCATTGGATATATATTTGATATATAAATAATATATGTCCAATAATACTGGAACATTTTTATGTGGTTTGGTATATTTTAGTTCTAGCCACATAACTATTTTCAGGATTTTATAAAATGGTTTAGTATTTTACTAAACTAAAACAACACAGAACAAATAAATAAAATAAAAACAGAAATAAAAGAGAGAAGCTCAGCCACTTACCTGACACTTACCTGGCGCCAACTTACCTGGCCCAGCTCCTCCAGCGGCCCAGCCCACCGAACCGCCACCGTCTCCCACCCCGCGCCAGAAGGACGCGAGGCGTGTGGCCACCGCACGCCGGCACGCGCCGAGCCACCTCCTGCTTGCCGCTCTCCTTCCTCGATGCTCTGGACGCCTCCCCCGGGCACCACGCACCTCCTTGCCTCTCTCCCTCACTCTCCCGCGCCCTCATCCTCTCCCCTGGACCCCTCTCTCTCGCCACCGAACACGCCCATCGCCGCCGTTCGCCGTTGCCGCGACCACCGCCGTTCCGACGATGCCCCGAGCTGCTCCCGAGCTCCTGCACCTCGTCGCCAACCCCCTCACCGAGCCACGTGACCGGAAGAGCCCCGAAGCGCCGCCCCGACACTTTTCCCCTCCTCGGCCGCCGGAGATCGGCCTCGCGGCCCCGCTCAGCTCCGACCTTCCCCGAGCCCGCTTCGACGCCTACTGGAACCGCTGTGAGCTCTTGATCCTCCTCCCCTTCTCCGTTTTCTCCCTAGTATGCCGTAGCCGCCGTGCCTTTCTCACCCGACAGCGCCGCCGCCAAAGCTCGCCGGCGATGACGCTCCGGTGACCATTCGGTCCCGGGCATGCGTCCAACGTTCTCGCCGCACCACGTAGACACCGTAGGTGTTATCCCCGCGTCGCCAAGGCCGCTGTGGCCTCGAACCCGAGCTCGCCCGAGCCCCGGCCGCCGCCTCGAGCTCCACTCCTGCGAACCCCGGCCACCCCCGCACCTCCCCTTGGTCTCCCTAGATGCACGCGGTCATGGGCTACCTCCTGTTGCTCTTCGCGCGTCCAACCGCAGCCCATAGCGCAACTCCGGCGAGCCTCCGCCGCGAGATGTGGTCTCCAGCGCCTAATCCGGCGACGCTGACGTGGCGTTGCCATTAGCGGCTAATCCCCCCAATTAGCACACTAACAGACACTGACAGCGGGCCCCGTAGCGGGTCAAAGCCCGAGTCAACGCGGGATTAGTTCCTGTGTCACTGACGTGTGGACCCCGCACGTCAGGTTTGACCTGGACCTGGCTGTTGACTCGCTGACGTCATGCTGGCGTCAGGCTGACGCAGTTAAATCATTTTCTGGATTTATTTTAATTCAGGAAATTTCAGAAAATTGTATAAACTTCTAAAAATCATAGAAATTCAACCGTAACTCCAAATCAAATAATATATATATGAAAAATTATCAGAAAAATTCAAGGAATCCATATGTACCATTTTCATGCATGTTTGAACAATGTTTGTCCTCTGTTTTGGACAAAACAAATAAAGGGCATTTAAATAATCATATATGGAGTTGGAATTTGAATCATGTATTCAAACCAACTTCATTTAAATCATGGCTAGGTGCATTAGCCCAAAATACATTCATGTTGCCATGTCATAGCATGCATCATATTGTGCATTGCATTGATCGTGTTTCTTCTGTGTTTGCCGGTAATTGTCCCCTCTCAGTAGACGCTGCTCCGACGCTGTGATCGATGACACCGATGAAGAGCTATGTTATCTTCAGAAGTGCCAGGCAAGCAAAACCCCCTTGTTCATTCCGATACAATCCTACTCTCTCGCTCCTGCTCTCTTTTACTGCATTAGGACAACAACGATTCAACTGTTACTTGCTGCGGTAGCTGAACCCCTTTATCCTCTGCATGACCTGTCATTCCACAGTAAATAGATGAAACCCACTAGCATGAGTAGGAGTTGTTTGAGCCCTGTTGTGCCTACTCATTCTTGCTTGTTGTCATGCCTGCTACTGCTTAGAGTTGAGTCAGGTCTGATTCATCGGGGATGAATTAGAGGTATGTGAACATGTCCTACTGTGTGTGAGCTAAGTGTGTGAACACGTTTTGGTAAAGGTAGCGGTGAGAGGCCATGTAGGAGTACATGGTGGGTTGTCTCATTGCAGCCGTCCTCAGGAACTGAGTTCTGTGTTTGTGATCCATGATTCAGCTACTACCATACATTGGGCCCTGAAATATGACCCCGCTCGACTTCTTATTCACCCTAGTCCTCTGTCCAGGAGTTGCAAGTAGTTTCTGGTGTTTGTAGCTTACTGGAGGCCGTGGACAGCGCTGACCGTAGGGGTGGGCTGTGATGTGGTAGGTACGTGGCACGGTGTACCGGATGCCCGTTTGGTATCTCGGGAACCCTGTTCACATCGTTTGGGGCTGTGAGCGAAACTCCGGCCGGATCTCCTCATGGATGGAACCCAAATAGGTGATAAACCTGGACTAGAGACTTGAGTGTTTAGGTAGGTCGTGGTCTACACCCACGTCGGCTTTCGCTTGAAGTCTGCCGAGCACATGCCGTGTGCAGACGCTAAGTGGTGGAAACATGTATGAAGAAGTACACCCCTGCAGGGTTAATATCATCTATTCGAATAGCCGTGTCCGCGGAAAAGGACTTCTGGGTTGCTTATATCAGTTCATAGACAAGTGAAAGTGGATACCCTAAAATACGCAAGATAAGTGTGAGTGCTATGGATGGTGTTCTCGTAGGGAGACGAGAGCGGATCCATAGTGGTGTATTGATATGGTGAATATGTGGACTCGTGTGCGCCACCTCAAAAGAGTTACATTGCAGTCGTAGTTCAGGATAGCCACCGAGTCAAAGCTGGCTTGCTGCAGTTAAACCCCACCATCCCCTTTGTTGATAATGAGGCATATGTAGATAGATCTGATGTAAGTCTTGCTGGGTACATTTGTACTCACGTTGCTTAATTTATGTTTTTGCAGAGAGACTTCAGTCTCGCTAGTAGTACCTCGTGGACTTCAACGTTTAGCTTGTTACCTCAGCTACGATCTTGTGCCCTCGGCAGGATCTGATAGATAGTCAGGCTTCTCAGCCTTTTTCATTTATAGATGTCTGTACTCAGACATGATAGCTTCCGCCTGTGTTTGACTTGTATGCTCTGATTGTTGGGTCATAAGACCCATGTTTGTAATATCTCGCTCCTCGGAGCCTAATGAATAAATATTTGAGTCGTAGAGTCATGTTGTGATGCCATGTTGTATTTGCACATATCGAGCATATTGTGTGTATGTTATTGAAATGCTTGGTATGTGTGGGATCTGGCTATCTAGTTGTTTATCCTTAGTAGCCTCTCTTACCGGGAAATGTCTCCTAGTGCTTCCACTGAGCGATGGTAGCTTGCTACTGCTCCGGAACACTTATGTTGGCCGGCATGTGTCCTTCTTCGTTCCTGTGTCTGTCCCTTCAGGGAAATGTCACGCGATGAATACCGGAGTCCTGTTAGCCCGCTACAGCCCGGTTCACCGGAGTCCTGCTAGCCCAGTGCTACAGCCTGGATTCACTCGCTGATGACCGACACGTTCGATGCTGGGTCATGGATGCCTGTCCCTGTAAGTCTCTGCCACTTTGGGTTTACGACTAGCCATGTCAGCCCGGGCTCCTTATCATACGGATGCTAGCGACACTATCATATACGTGTGCCAAAAGGCGCAAACAGTCCCGGGCAAAGGTGAGGCGACACCCGTGGGAATACCGTGCGTGAGGCCGCAAAGTGATATGAGGTGTTACATTCTAGATCGATGTGGCATTGAGTCGGGGTCCTGACACTCCCCCTTTGGCAACAAGTTACCAAAAAGTTCATAGAAAATGCGTAATGCTAAATGACTCTCAGGCTTGGTCTTCATGTGATGGTGTAGAGATGGCTCCTTGGATGAAGACTTCTGTTGATTTAGCTGGAGCTGGTGGAGAGGGTGCTGGAGCTGGATGCACTGAAGCTGTAGCTGGTGCAGATGATGTAGCTCTGGTGTCTGGCACAGGCACTACAGCAGATCTCTGTCCTCTAGGCACTCTAGCGAAAGCATAAGTAGTTGACTTCCCCTTCTTCTGCTCCACTTCCTCCTGAAGTTGCTCAACTACAGTCTGGATCTTAGTCACTTTGACATCAAGAGCATAAAACTTTTGCTCTATGATTCTCTCCAAGGTCTCCTGGTTTTGAGTCTGGGTGGCCAAGCCCTTCTCAATCCTTAGGTGGTGGCAATCAAGTAGCCAAGCTGATCTTGCTTGCTCTTCAGGAAAATCTGAGATGCCTCTTCAGCACTTGGCATCTTTGCAGCCTTATCAACCCTTGCCTTCTCCTTCTTCTCTTGTGCTTGCACAGAAGATGGTTCATTTTCATCCATCACAACAGTGTTGTCCTCAAAATTAGGGTAGATGGGCAGGTGTTCCTTGTCCAAGAGATATGTGCCAGTGCCCATCTTGGAGTTTATAAGCTCCTGAATTTGTCGGGCATACCCACAACTCCTCTTTTGATCAGCAGTAGTCCTTTTGATTGTTTCCACAATCAGGCTCATGACTGTGAACTTCTAAGGCACATCAAATATGTGAAGCAAGTTAATTGCATGGCCTCTGATCATCTTGTGATCACCTGACCTGGGCAGCAAAGTGTGCCTTAGAATCCAGTTGATAGTGGGCAGTCCTGACAACAGCTAATGTATAGATCCAAACTTGTGTGTCTCAAGTGCAGCATCTGGCATCTCTCTGTACATGTGATCCATGGAGTTGTGATCTTTCTTCTTCTTGGCATAGGCGTCCAAGTCATCCTCATTCTCCTTTGGAGCATTGATCAATTAAGACCATTCCTCAACAGTTGATTGGTACCTGGTACCCTCAGACATCCAGACTATCCTCCCATCTGGGTAGAAATGAGCTGTGGAGTAGAACTGCATAATGAGCACATCATTCCACTTTGTGAGCTTCTGCCCAACAAAGTCTACTACTCCACTAGACTTGAAACTGTAATAGACTCCAGGATAGTGCTCTTCATTCTTCTTGATATAGTCCCAATCAACCCATCTCATGTCACAGACTACATGCTTCTTCTCAAGCAGCACTATCTCATAGAAATCCTGGTGTTCCTTTGCATGGAACCTGTAGTCCACAGTAGTCCTTCTCCTGACAGCATAGGGGTCAGTCAATCTCCACTGTCTCAGACATGCATCCTTCTTGAGCTTCATGTCTTCTACAACTGGGTGAGCATCATTATTATCTAGGATCGTGGTCTTCGGCTTTCTCAAAACAAGTGAGTCTTCATCTTCTTCTTCAGCTGCTTCAGGAACTGGAGCCTTGTTCTTCTCTACAGCTGGAATAATCCTGTTGTTCCTCTTGGGTGCAGACTTGGGTTTTGGAGCAGCAGCCTTGGGAGCATCTTTGGGCTTAGATGGAGCAGCCCCTGATCTTATAGCATCTCCCATTAGCTTTTGAGCTTTAGGTGCTGGTGCAACAACCTCTTCCTCTTCATCTTCAGAGTCTCTCCTCATAGAGGGCTTGCCAAGTACTTTGGCAGTGGTTGTTCTGACTCTCTTTTTCTTCTTGTCTTGGCCAGCAGCTTCATCTTCAGACTCATTGGTGAACTTCATGGTTTCACCAGTAGCAACCTTCCTAGGTTTGGAGGTGGGAATTCTCCTTGCAGGTGCCTTCTTCTGCATCCCTGGCTTAGTGGTGGCAGCTGTGCCACCTTCTTCAACACTTTCTTCTTTGAGGTGGCGTCATCCTCAACAGCCACATAGTCCTCATCCTCAAAATCTGAGGTCTTCTTCTTTCTGGCCCTGGTGGCTACCTTTGGCAAGTTGATGGGTGTGCTGCTGCTGCCATCATCATAGCTGCTAGAGGGACTAGTGCCCTCACTCATTTGAACTTGCTCCTCAGACTTATTCTGACTGTCACTCTGATCTAACATGATGCGAACTCTGACAGTAGACCCTATGAATAGATATATATGAGGTAGAGTGGATGAGCATCACAAAGTACAGAGGTTTTTGCAAAAGAATTGAGTCAAAAACTTAGTTTTAGTTTTCCACAGAAAGCATTTTGGAGCTACCGATTTGTAAAGTTGGTGATACCGAAGAAGCTTTTGGAACCTAAACTAGTGAACTCAGTCAGACCGAGTCACAGTTCCGTGGCACCGAGACTGCTAGGGTTTCACAAAGTCCTGAACTCAGTCACACCAATTTGCAATTCTCGGTCAGACGGAGAATCATGTGTGCACTGGCCTGAGCTAAATCGGTGGGACCGATTTCAATAACTCGGTCAGTCCGAGATGAGTTCGGCGGAAACCTACCCCTAATTTTTCAATCCAAAACTAATCTACGAAGTGTTTCTGCTGGATAGGAAGATCTCAATCGTGGCAAGATACATGGCAATGCAATGTGCTAGGAATCGGAGTTAGGAATAGCACAAAGATTCAAATACATACCCTAGTTCAGCCATGGACTTGCTACGGCGGCAACGGCGGAGTTGAATCCCATTGATGGCGGCGGAGACCAGCGGCGGGAGGTCCCTGGCGATGAGGAGGACGATCCGGAGACCCGAGGAGGCAGAGCAGGCAGTGCGCAGGCGAAGAGGTTTCGAAAAATTTCTAAATTTTGGCCCGGGGGTATATATAGCCTGACCCTGTCAGTGTGACCGAGTGGAACAACTCGGTGGCACCGAGATGCATAACTGCAAGCAGTTACTGCAACTCGGTGTGACCGAAAAGTTCAAATCAGTTGCACCGAGATTGAAAACCTAGATCAACTTAGTGATCTCGATGTGACCGAAATGCACAAAGAGGTGTTGGAAGTTTAAGTCTACGATGAATCGGGGACTCCGAGTGCTCCTCACACAGAGTGGTTCGAATCTGACTGGATCAAACTTTGTGATGTAGCATGAATAGAGTTTGACTCAAGAAAAGCATAGATAGTTAGAGAAGGTTCTTAGGCATTCTTGTCCATCCTCTTGGCAAAAGGAAAGAAACCAAACAATCAAAACTACAAGTGGATGTCCTCGAATGAGTAAAATATGCAACCAACATGCTCACACAATAAAATGGCAAATCAAATATGTGGCAAAGCATGCACAACCATTCTAGCATCTATCAAGCAATTGGCGATGACTAGGTCATCTATATATGAGTATATTGACTAAGGAGTCAAATGAGAACATTTGATCATAGGTCATACTCATCATTGAAGCACAAGTGGGGTTACCACTTTTACATAAAGCATTGTTGTGTTCACACCATTAGAGTTTCTTTAGCTCAATTCTTAGGTAAAGCTTCCCCTAGATATGAGATCCCCCCTAAGAGGGATGAACTAACCTTGGGTTTTGTCGACGATGACTTCATGTAGGTGTTGAAGATGTGGATTCTGATGTAGATCATTTGGAGCAATCCATTGGAGTGAGTTGCACTTTCAATACCTACACGGGTTAGTCCCACAAGGAACAAACAAGGATATCCATAGACATAGAGTGATGCACACACAAGATGATGTCCATGAAATTATTGGGTTACCTTGTCCCTTGTCTTACCAACAGGAGGGTTTGTGACTCCTTGAACTAGTGCAATATGTGGAAGTTGATTGCACTTGTCCTTGCCAAAATGATATGAGTAAAATATGTTGGCGGAGTCACCCTCAAGAACTCTCTAGTTCTTCTTCTTTGGGATCCACATCATCTTGATGGGAATCCTTGGAGTTGTAGTTGTACTTGATGAAGTAGAACTTGACGTAGTCTTGGGAACCCACTTGACCAAGGACTTAGGAGCTTCTTCAATGCATTAATCTCCTCTTGAAGCTTGTCCTTGCCTTTTTGCTTGTGGTCTTGTGGTGGAAGATCATCTTGAGCTTGTGTCCCTTTGAAATAAGTAGGATCATACTTCTCTTCTTGAGGAACAAACTTCGTCTTGGGGTATTGATCTTCTTCCCACTCACCTCCATTGGCATTGAACTTTGGTTCAAAACCAACACTTTGGTTCTTCCAGTGCCTTCCTTGCTTGCGTACAATTTCCTCGAATTGCTTACTCCCGACAAGGCTCTTGTAAACACCTTTCTCAATAATTCCCTTCAATAAGCTATTTTCTTGCTCAAGTGTAACTTGGCTAAGAGAATCATTAGTGGAATCAAGAGAACTACTAGAAGCAACAACATTGGATTCAGCATGATTATTGTTACTACTAGAGGAAGAATCTTTCTTGTTCTTGTTACTAGACTTGACTTGAGGCATGTACGTAGATAAAGTAAACGCTTGGCAATGTAAGAAGAACTTTTCTTGCGAATATCATCATTGATTGCCTTTAAGAACTCATGCTCTTGCTCAAGATTCAACTTTTCAAATTGTAACTTTTCATGAGTCCTCAAAAGTTCTCGATGATCTCCTAAGATAGTTTCATGAGCTAACTTAAGAGTGTTTAGTTCTTTAGTTAGGAGCTCAATCTTCTCCTTGTCATTGTCATTCGTTTTATCTTGATTCTCATGATTAATTGACATTTCATCATAGTATTCAGCACTAGAGTTGTCAACAAGTAAATCATCATCACCTAACAAGTCATCTTCATCACTATTGAAATCAACATACTCTGGGTGTGACACCTTTGGGCCTTTAGCCATGAAGCATCTTCCAAGTCCTTCATTTGGTGAATCAAATATGTCATAGGAGTTGGTTGACACAAGTGCTAGACTGGCAACACCTTCATCTTGAGTATATTCAGAGTCAGAGTGATAGCTTCTCTCGGAGTGATTGTCGGAGTCGGAGCCAGATACCCATTCACTAACATGAGCTTGATGTCTTAGTTTTGTGTAGCTCCTTGATGACTTGTCCTTCCTTTCCGAATCCTTGCTTCTCTGGGATGTTCTTCGTTCATAACGATCATCTCTACTCATTCTCTCTCTTGATGGTGATTCTTCTCTTCTACTACTTCTTTTTGGAGAATCTCCTCTTCTTTTGTAGGGTGTCGTACACTCATTGGAATAGTGTCCGGGTCTTCCACAATTGTAGCAATTACGCTCACAACTAGAAGATCTTTTGTCAGTGTATGACCTTGACTTGGAACTTCTTTCCTTGCTTCTACTCTTGTAGAACTTGTTGAAGTTCTTCACCATTAGGCTCAATTCTTCATTGAAGGTTTGTTTCTCACTTGATGATGTGAGAGCTTCACATGAGGCTTTGTAAGCACCACTTGACTTGTTGTGGAGCTCCTCCTTATCCTTGAGTGACATCTCATGAGCAACAATTCTTCCAATGACTTCCGTTGGCTTGAGATCTTTGTAATTGGGCATCATTTGGATCAATGTGCACACGGTATCATATTTTCCGTCCAAAGCTCTTAGGATCTTCTTGATGATGAATTTGTCGGTCATCTATTCACTTCCTAAGCCGGCAATCTCATTTGTGATAAGAGCAAGCCTAGAGTACATTTCAGCGATGCCTTCACCATCCTTCATTTTGAATTGGTCAAGCTGACATTGAAGCACATCCAACTTGGATTCCTTGACGGTGTCGGTACCTTCATGCATATCAATCAAAGTATCCCAAATTTCCTTTGCATTCTCAAGACGGCTGATTTTGTTGAATTCTTCGGGGCACAATCCGTTGAAGAGGATGTCACAAGCTTGAGCGTTGTATTGCAGCATCTTCAACTCTTCCGCGGTAGCTTCACGGTTCGGTTCTCTCCCATCAAAGAATTCACCTTGCAAGCCAATACACACAATAGCCCAAACGGCGGGGTTATGTCCAAGAATATGCATTTTCATCTTATGCTTCCAACTAGCAAAATTAGTACCATCAAAGTAAGGACGTCTACAGTGGTAATTTCCCTCGCTGGACGCCATACTCTCCTAGATTGTGAAACCAAGGCTATGACCACCAAAAGCTATGGAGATCAAGGCAAATGGAGACCAAAGCTCTGATACCATTTGTAGGATCGGAAGTATGTCTAGAGGGGGGGTGATTAGACTACTTGTCCAAATAAAAATCTATCCTGTTCCCAATTTTAGTTCTTGGCAGATTTTAGCAACTTAGCACGGTTCAAGCAATCTTAACACAATTCAAGAAAGCATGCAAAGAGTATATGGGTAGTGGAAAGTAAAGCATGCAACTTGCAAGAATGTAAAAGGAAGGGTTTGGAGAGTGCAAACGCAATAGGAGACATGGATGTTTTTGTCGTGGTTCTGATAGGTGGTGCTATCGTACATCCACGTTGATGGAGACTTCAACCCACGAAGGGTAACGGCTGCGCGAGTCCACGGAGGGCTCCACCCACGAAGGGTCCACGAAGAAGCAACCTTGTCTATCCCACCATGGCCGTCGCCCACGAAGGACTTGCCTCACTAGGGGTAGATCTTCACGAAGTAGGCGATATCCTTGCCCTTACAAACTCCTTGGTTCAACTCCACAATCTTGTCGGAGGCTCCCAAGTGACACCAAGCCAATCTAGGAGACACCACTCTCCAAGAAGTAACAAATGGTGTGTTGATGATGAACTCCTTGCTCTTGTGCTTCAAATGATAGTCTCCCCAACACTCAACTCTCTCTCACAGGATTTGGATTTGGTGGAAAGAATATTTGAGTGGAAAGCAACTTGGGGAAGGCTAGAGATCAAGATTCATATGGTAGGAATGGAATATCTTGGTCTCAACACAAGTGTAGGTGGTTCTCTCTCGGAAAATGTATGTTGGAAGGGTAGGCATGTTCTGATGGCTCTCTCCACCAATGAAGAGTGGGTGGAGGGGTATATATAGCCTCCACACAAAATATAACCGTTATACACAACTTGCCAATCTCGGTGGGACTGAATTGAGAAACTCGGTCGGACCGTTTTAGCAAATCATGTGACCGTTAGGATTTTCGGTGGGACCGACATGCAACTCGATAGGACCGATATGATTAGGGTTAGGGCATAACATAATCTCGGTGAGACCGATTACTCGAACTTGGTGAGACCGATTCTGGTAATGGACACACAGAGGGTTGGTCAGGCAAACTCGGTGGGACCGATTCGCTCATCTCGGTAAGACCGAAATGTTACGAAGGGAAACTGAGAGTTTGCATTGTAATCTCGGTGGGACCGATCGCTCATCTCGGTTTGACTGAAATGTTATGAAGGGAAACAGAGAGATTACAATCCCATCTCGGTGAGACCGAGATCCCTATCGGTGAGACCGATTTTCCTAGGGTTTGTGGCAGTGGCTATGACATCTGAACTCAGTGGTGCCGGATAGGAAGAATCGGTGGGGCCGAGTTGGACTTTTGGTTTAGGTCATATGTGGATATGAGAAAGTAGTTGAGGGCTTTGGAGCATATCACTAAGCATTTTGAGCAAGAAAGCCATTAAGCAACACCTCATCCCTCCTTGATAGTATTGGCTTTTCCTATAGACTCAATGTGATCTTGGATCACTAAAATAGAAAATGTAGAGTCTTGTGCTTTGAACTTTGAGCCAATCCTTTTATCCTTTGCATTTTGAGGGATCCACTTTTCTCATCCATGCCATGCCAATCATTGAGCTTTCCTGAAATATTTATCTTGAAGTAGCATTAGCTCAATGAGATATATGTTGTTAGGAATTACCAAAACCACCCAGGGATAGTTGCACTTTCAGGGGAAGACGTGGCAGTGGATGCCCACGCGGAGAGGAGTACGAGGGTTCACTGGTTCGGCTGCGGTGTGAGGCTGTCGTCACCGCAGAATAACAGGGGGTGTGGGTGAGTGGAGGGATGGCCTGGCCAGCGGTGGGAGTAGTAGGGGGCGGTGAGGCCTCCGCGGCAGCACAGCCGGCCACGGGAGGCAGGAGCAGGCGGCACGACCGGCGCTGCTTAGGGCAGCTGGAGCAAGAAGACCAGAGGTTGAAGAAGCACGATGGCCGTTGGATGGACATCGTACGGTCACTACAACTAGAATCGTTTATATTGACTAAGTTGACAAAGCCTTTGGTACATCAACTTAGTAGGCCCATAGGTCAGCTTCCGAAATGGTGCGCCCTAGATGTCAGGGGGAGGAATCATTTTTTGGGCAGGTGAAGCTAGAATATCTGAGATTGAAGAAGAAGCACGGCATCCGTTGGATGGACATCCAACGGCCACTGCTGCTAGAACCGTGTGTTGACTATAAGTTGACAAAGCCTTGCATACGTGTCAACTCTCTTTTTTTAGGGGACGCGTCAACATAGTAAGGCCACAAGTGTGTGGCAGAGAACTTATAGCCCATTTGAGATTTGTAAGAATGTGCAGCCCATTTTTGAATTCTAATGGAATTTACTACAACCCATTTACAGTTTGTTAAAAGTACATCCCATTTCAACCAACCGTTCAAAATAGAATTCAATAAAATCTCCCACATTTTAATGGGATCCAAAATATTTTAATCCTGAAATTTCTAGTCACATTAAATACAATTTCAATATAAATTTATATTATGTAAAAATCCAATGAAACATTGCGCTCGCAAGAATTAATGAAATTAAAATTTTCAATATCCAAAAATAATATTTTATAAAGTAATTACGTGTTTGGTGCATTTTTTTATAGTTACCGCCCAGTTTTTATAATTACATCCCATTTATTATTTATTAAAGCCCATTTTCTAGTTAAGCCTAATGCATCCCTCCTAGGAAAGGTTTGTAGCCCAGCGAGGCGGAGAATAACAACTTGACCTTGCCTGGGCATTCCTAAAAAAAGTATAGCTGGGCTAGCCAATTTTAGCTTGAAAAAAATTAATATCTGGGCTGGATATCTAGCTTGGGCTAGACGGGCCACAGCCCGCCCAGTTAATACCTGCAGTGAGGTTTTCATTGTTGTTTAGAGGATAAAAATTAATATCTGGGCTAAACATCGAAAAACTCTGAAGTGCCCACACCTCAAAAACACAAATACTGCTCGAGCTGCTTGGTCCCAGCTGTCGGCCGCTTCTTGTGCAATTCTCTCGTTTATTGACTACTCCCTCCTTTTCGGTTTATAGTGGTCAATTCAAAAATCTCACCAATCAAGGTAGATGGCGAGTGGTGGAATACTTTTTGTAGTTTTGCAAAAGCACCTAATTAATGCTCTTGTTTTCCTGAAAAAATTATGTTTATCAATGCATTAACTTTGCCTCTACACTCATCGCCGCTGGAGACGAACACAAACTTTGCCTCTATAGATATCTTTGTCATCGGACCCTCGGACTCTTCTCCGGCCATCGGATCCGAACCGTGTACGTCCGTGCCTATCGAATCTGATTGGGCACCGGTCATGGAGTTTACCTCCGCGGATATATTTCAGCACTCGCCCTTGGGTGACGTGCTAAATTCATTAAGGTCTCTCTCCTTGTCAGGAGACTCTTGGCTGAACTATGTCCGGCTTGAGTGGGAAGCGGACGATGAAGAAATTCGTTCCCTACCCACCACCCACTTCATAGCCACTGTCGATGACTTAACCGACATGCTTAACTTCGACTCAGAAGACATCGATGGTATGGACGACGATGCTGGAGACGAACAGGAACCACAGCCCACGGGGCGCTGGACAGCCACCTCATCATATGATATATACATGGTGGACACCCCAAAAGAAAGCAATGGCGAGGACGCAATGGAGGACAATCCCATCAAGTAGCAACCAAAGCGATGACGTAGGCGCCGCTCTAAATCCCGCCACAGTAAAAACAACGATAACAGCACAAGAAAGAATAATACCCCGGTCGACTCCAAAGGAAACGATGACCCCATGGACCCAGCGGTGGAGCAGGATGAGCCAGGGGACAGTGAACATAGTCCAGAGCCAACGTCCGATGACGCCAATCCCGAGGGTAAAATTCATCAACCTGTCTCCGGAGAGGAGAACAGTCCGGACGACGATGCACTTATCATCCCGGAAAAACATTTGGAACAAGACAACCTCCAAAGAAGGCTCGACCATAGATGGAACAAAGTGCTCGACACTGAAGAAAAATACGGTGGTGATCACCACACAAAGAGCTATCCAAAGCGCAAGCTGCTGCCCGAATTCGGCGACAAGGCTATAGAGCCCATCGAGCCAACAAATAAAACGGCTGATCAGCCGGACCGACCACCCCATGGTCGCGATAGGGCAGCTAATGATGCCGCACACAAGTCAGCACACGATTTACGTGAGCTCCTTGACAAAAAAATCCGGTACGACCAGGTCCATCTATGGATCTAGGAAGCATGCTCCGGCACAGGATCACGGCCACCAAAATGATCATATTGATCGAATACCAGCTCGGAATCAACACCGAACACAACAACCGTCGACAGGATGCCATGACACATCCAAATACAGGGGTGCCGCGCACCGCCTATGCTTCACCGATGAGGTGCTGGATAATAAATTTCCAGAGGGATTCAAACCCGTGAACATAGAGGCATACGACAGAACGATAGACCCTGGGGTCTGGATTGAGGACTCTATCCTTCACATCCACATGGCTCGTGGAGATGATCCACACGCCATCAAATACCTGCCCCTCAAGTTGAAATGACCAGCTCGGCGCTGGTTGAAGAGCTTCCTCGAAAACTCAATTGGAAGTTGGGAAGAACTTGAGGATGCTTTTAGGGCCAATTTTCAAGGGACCTATGTCCGACCTCCGGATGCAGACGATTTAAGTCACATAATTCAACAGCCCGGAGAGTCACCCCGAAAGCTTTGGAACAGATTTCTCACTAAGAAGAATCAAATCGCCGACTGCCCGGGTGCCGAATCCTTAGATGCTTTCAAGCACAGTGTCCGGGACGAATGGCGTGCCAGACACCTCGGCCTGGAAAAGCCGAGGACAATGGCAGCCTTAACAAGCCTTATAACCCGCTTTTGCGCAAGCAAGGACAGTTGGCTGGCCCATAGTGGGACCAGCGACCAGGCACATCCGAAGTCAGGGATGGCAACGGGAGGTCGCGACATAATAAAAACAAGCGTCGAAACAATGAAGGCAGCCCAGATAACACGACGGTCAACAGAGGATTTAGGGGCTCTCGACCCGGTCAATGGAAGAAGCCATTTAAAGGTAGCAGAGATGGACCATCCAGCCTAAATAAGATTCTAGACAAATTATGTCACATTCATGGCACCCCCGAAAAACATGCAAATCACACCCACAGAGAGTGCTGAGTTTTCAAGCAGGCCGACAAGCTAAACGCCGAACACAAAGGGAGGGATATGCCAAGTGAAGACGACGAGGAGCCTCGCCAGCCGAACACTGGGGACAGAAAAAAATCCCACCAGAAGTCAAAACGGTGAATATGATTTACGCAACTCACATACCAAAGAGAAGGCGCAAACGCGCACTCCGAGTCATATACGCTATAGAGCCCGTCTCCCCCAAATTCAATTCCTGGTCGGCCTGCCTGATCACTTTTTCTCACAGGGATCATCCGACTAGTATCCGACACGGAGGATCGGCTGCCTTGGTGCTCGACCCAATAATTGACGGATACCATCTCACCCGAGTCCTCATGGACGGCGGTAGTAGTCTTAATCTGATATATCAGGACACTATCCACAAAATGGGGATAGACCCGTCAAGAATCAGCAAAAGTAATACTACCTTCAAAGGAGTAATACCGGGCGTAGAGGCCCGCTGCACAGGCTCTCTAGTACTAGAGGTTGTATTTGGTTCTCCCGACAACTTCAGAAGTGAAGAATTAATCTTCGACATCGCTCCATTCCGAAGTGGATATCACGCACTACTTGGAAGAACGGCCTTCGCTCATTTTAATGCAGAGCCCCACTACGCTTATCTCAAACTTAAGATACTCGGTCCACGTGGCATCATTATAGTTAGAGGAAATACAGAGCGTTCTTCACGTGCGAAAGAATATGTGGTGGCCCTAGCAGCCAAACACTAAACGGCCTCTCCAACCAGAATAAATGATCGGTTGTCAAGACCACAGACACGGTTAGACGAGTCCGGCGCACCACCAGTTGTAACAGCTCAGATAAACCTGAGCTGGGGACGACGGATATACCCCCATAGATGGCGCTAGGGGCTGCACGCATGTAAAAAAGCCCATAGTTCGGCTTGACCCTATTAATACAATAACAGACTGCATTTTCATGGTTCGTCCAGAATAAACAACTTTTTGGCACGAAGTATTTCACCTTGGTTTTTCCTTTTTACAAATGATCATCGTGCTATAGCCTTCCAGGATACGGCACAACAGAGACAAAGGCGCAGACGTGCAGCAGGGCCCCGCTCAAAGGTTTCTTTTTAGATTAAGACCCTGCGTAAACCTTTTTAATGTCTCTTGTTGCCTCTTCCCCTCCGGACACTTAACACAACCGAGAGGAAAACTGGCGTTATTGGCATTTCGCCACACCAGACCAATGCATGTACCTGGAAACTCAGGGCTCATTATCAACGGCGTTGCTCAGCCCAGTATATGTTGTAAAGTCCGAATACCTTAGGGAGTGTTCGCCGTCGTGAGTTTGACCTTATATGCATCAGCTCCAAATCATGTCTTTGGTCAATAGTTGGGTTTGCCCGGTTCCCATGTTTTGCTACTGAGGGAGTCCTGGACTAGGGGGTGTCCAGATAGCCAGACTATCATCATCGGCCGGACTCCAAGACTATGAAGATACAAGATTGAAGACTTCGTCCCGTGTCCGGATGGGACTTTCCTTGGCGTGGAAGGCAAGCTTGGCAATACGGATATGTAGATCTCCTACCATTGTAACTGACTATGTGTAACCCTAGCCCTCTCCGGTGTCTATATAAACCGGAGGGTTTTAGTCCGTAGGACGAACAACCATTACAACAATCATACCATAGGCTAGCTTCTAGGGTTTAGCTTCCTTGATCTCGTGGTAGATCAACTCTTGTACTACCCATATCATCAATATCAATCAAGCAGGAGTAGGGTTTTACCTCCATCGAGAGGGCCCGAACCTGGGTAAAAACATCATGTCCCTTGTCTCCTGTTACCATCCGCCTAGACGCACAGTTCGGGACCCCCTACCCGAGATCCGCCGGTTTTGACACCGACATTGGTGCTTTCATTGAGAGTTCCTCTGTGTCGTCACCGATAGGCTTGATGGCTCCTTCGATCATCAACAACGACGCAGTCCAGGGTGAGACTTTTCTCCCCGGACAGATCTTCGTGTTCGGCGGCTTTGCACTGCGGGCCAATTCGCTTGGCCGTCTGGAGCAGATCGAAAGCTACGCCCCTGGCCATCAGGTCAGATTTGGAAGCCTAAACTTCACGGCTGACATCCGCGGAGACTTGATCTTCGATGGATTCGAGCCACAGCCGAGCGCGCCGCACTGTCACAATGGGCATGATTTAGCTCTGCTGCCGGACAGTGCCCTGGAGGCCGCATTTGAGTCCGCTCCGATCCTTAATTCGGAGCCGCCCGCGCAGATCGAGGACGGGTGGCTAGACACCGCCTCAGGGGCTGCAACCTCTACTGCGATGGAGCCGAATACTGACCTTGTCCCTTGTAAAGCCCATGACTCCGAGGTGCCGGACTCCTCGCCGGACTCCGAACCTCCTGCGCCCCTACCAATCGAATCCGATTGGGCGCCGATCATGGAGTTCACCGCTGCAGACATCATTCAGCACTCACCCTTTGGCGACATCCTGAATTTGCTAAAGTATCTCTCATTATCAGGAGAGCCCTGGCCGGACTGCGGTCAGGACGGTTGGGATGCGGACGACGAAGAAATTCAAACCCCACCCACCACCAACTTTGTAGCCACTATCGACGATCTAACCGACATGCTAGACTACGACTCTGAAGACATCGACGGTATGGACGACGATGCCGGAGACGACCAAGAACTAGCGCCTACGAGGCACTGGAAGACCACCTCGTCACACGACATATATATGGTGGACATCCCAAAGGATGGGAATGGCGAAGAAGCAGCGGAGGCAGATTCCTCTAAGAAACAGCCCAAGCGCCGGCGTCAGCGGTGCCGCTCTAAATCCCGCCAAAGCAAGAATGGATATTCCAGCACCGGAGATAATAACACCCCAGAGAGTGCCGAAGATAACCCCCTCCAGCAAGATTCAGCACAGGAGGACGGAGAAGCTAGCCCTCACGAGAGAGCGGCAGACGAAGAGGTAGAGGACGATAATTACATGCCTCCCTCCGGAGACGAGGCAAGCCACAACGACGACGAATTCGTCGTGCCCGAGGATCCCGTCGAACAAGAGCGTTTTAAACGCAGGCTTATGGCCACGGCAAACAGCCTAAAGAAAAAGCAGCAACAGCTCCGAGCTGATCAAGACCTGCTAGCCGACAGATGGACCGAAGTCCTCGCGGCCGAAGAGCATGAACTCGAACGCCCCTCCAAAAGCTACCCAAAACGCAAGTTGCTCCCCCGATTAGAGGAGGAGGCATATAAACCCTCTTCACCAGCGCATAATACGGCAGACCGACCACCTCGTGGCCGCGACAGAGAGGCATCTAGGCCCTCCACCAGAACCGTACTCCTGCACCGCTCAAAAAGTGCGAAGCCACGGGGGAACGCGCCAGACTTGCGAGACATATTGGAGGACAAGGCAAGACAATCAAGATCAATCTACGGATCACGTGGGCGCCCCACGATGCACGACAACTACCGTCGCGCCGGATACAGCAACTCCGGCCGGGACGAACACAGTAGACAAAGCCCTCTAGAGCTATGTCGTGATATTGCCCAATATAGAGGCATCGCACACCCACTATGCTTCACAGATGAAGTAATGGATCATCAAATCCCTGAAGGGTTTAAACCTGTGAACATTGAATCCTACGATGGCACAACAGACCCCGCGGTTTGGATCGAGGACTATCTCCTTCATATCCACATGGCCCGCAGTGACGATCTCCACGCCATCAAATATCTCCCACTCAAGCTTAAAGGACCAGCTCGGCATTGGCTTAACAGCTTGCCAGCAGAGTCAATTGGATGTTGGGAGGACCTAGAAGCCGCATTCCTTGACAACTTCCAGGGCACATATGTGCGAACACCAGACGCCGATGACCTAAGCCACAGAATTCAGCAGCCAGGTGAATCGGCCAGACAGTTTTGGACACGGTTCTTAACAAAGAAAAATCAAAATGTCGACTGTCCAGATGCAGAGGCCCTCGTAGCCTTCAAACATAACATCCGCGACGAGTGGCTGGCCCGGCACCTAGGACAGGAAATGCCGAAATCCATGGCAGCCCTCACATCACTCATGACCTGCTTTTGTGCGGGAGAGGACAGCTGGCTAGCCCGAAGTAACAACCTCAACAAAAATTCTGGCAGTCCGGATACCAAGGACCGCAATGGCAGGTCGCGTCAAAACAAAAACAAATGCCACGTTAACGGCGATAACACTGAGGATACGGCAGTCAACGCCGGATTCAGAGGCTCTAAACCCAGTCAGCGGAAAAAGCCATTCAAAAGAACTACTCCGGGTCCATCCAATTTGGACCGAATACTCGACCGCTCTTGCCAGATACATGGCACCCCCGAAAAGCCAGCTAATCACACCAACAGGGATTGTTGGTTATTCAAGCAGGCATGCAAGGTAATTGCCGAAAACAATGACAAGGGGCTGCATAGCGATGATGAGGAAGAGACCCGGCCGCCGAACAACAAAGGACAAAAGGGTTTCCCCCCACAGGTGCGGACGGTAAACATGATATACGCAACGCACATACCCAAGAGGGAGCGGAAGTGAGCACTTAGGGACGTATATGCGATGGAGCCAGTCACCCCAAAGTTCAATCCATGGTCCTCTTGCCCGATCACTTTTGATCGAAGGGACCACCCCACCAGTATCCGTCATGGCGGATTCGCCGCATTGGTTTTAGACCCAATCGTCGATGGATTTCACCTCACCAGAGTCCTGATGGACGGCGGCAGCAGCCTGAACCTGCATTATCAGGACACAGTGCGCAAGATGGGCATAGACCCCTCAAGGATTAAACCTACAAAGACGACCTTCAAAGGTGTCATACCAGGTGTAGAGGCCAATTGTACAGGCTCGGTTACACTAGAAGTGGTCTTCGGATCCCCGGATAACTTCCGAAGCAAGGAGTTAATCTTCGATATAGTCCCGTTCCGCAACGGCTATCATGCTCTGCTCGGACGGACCGCGTTTGCAAAGTTCAACGTGGTGCCGCATTACGCATACCTCAAGCTCAAGATGCCAGGCCCTCGAGGAGTCATCACGGTCAAAGGAAACTCTAAACGCTCCCTCCGAACAGAGGAACACACAGCGGCTCTCGCGGCAGAAGTACAGAGCAGCCTCTTAAGAAATTTTCGAGTCCGGCCGTTAAGCGACCGGACACGGCCAACGCGCCCGGAGTAACATACAACAAGACCACCTGGCACGTTCCGAGCACGCGTAGCAATGCGGCCCCAACCCCAGCCCTTGCATAATTGCAAGACCAGTCCTTCGCGTACATCATTACGCTCTGGAGATACCATGGGCATAGGGGGAGGGGCACGACCACGACAGGCCCAGAGCGCGGCTCAACCACACCAGGGGCTCCCAAGTGTGTCGTTCTTTTCTTTTTTCCTTTTTTCTTACCCACAGGACTCTGTTCACCAGAGGCCCTGTCCGGCAGCAGACGTGCCGAACTCACGATGCAACAGCCAGGGAAGGAGAAAGGCTACGACGAACAATCAGGTGGTCTCCATTACGAGCATTAAATCTGTTTAATACACCATTCCGCAGCCTACCCCTGGAGGGGGACATGTTTAATAGTCCAATCCCTTGCTTACCGCATTATTTGTATCGTTCTGCATTCATGGCAGTATTTCTCGAATAAACAATGCATCGCCTTTTTGCTTATAATTGCACTTCTTTCTTATATATGTTCATTTATGACATCTTGCATCCGTACAATTTGGTACGGCCGAATACACCAGGGGCTTAAGTTCCCCGCATTATGGTGTGATAAGTCCGACCACTTTCACAAGTGCGGCACCCCGAACTTATAGCATTATATGCATCGGCTCCGAATCATGTCTTGGGTCAATAGTTGGGTTTGCCCGGCTCCCATGTTTTGGTACCTTACGTTCCGTTTTATCGGCTAAGGTAGCACTTGGAGAACCACTGCGATTGCGCCCCAGTTGAGCAGGGCAAGCGCCTCAGTGGAGAAAGCTAAAACTGACCGTCATGATAGGGCGAGAGCTGGTCGCTGTTCGAGAGGTTTTTTCGAGTCCCTAAAGACTTATGCCGCATAGAGCGAGGAACCAGCTTTGTCCGGCCCAGGCGTGGATAGCGCCCCGACCTCGGTCTTCCGAACACTAGGGGCTTCGCCGAAATTTAAAATTATAGAATTATATGGCTAAGTGAGAGTGTTCAAGCATTATAAGTCTGGTTTCCTCATTCGTTGTGTTGAGCGCCTCCCTAGATGGACCCAAACATGGGAACAAGAGTGCTCAAGTTTATCCCGAACACCCCAGCACTAGTGGCATGGGGGCTAAAGCCGACGACTTGACGGCCGCACAGAAGGTAATATTTTAAATTAATAAGCGTTGCTTAGCGCATATGAACACAGTTTTCAGCGCACAGGATAACATAATGCGATTCTACTCAAATATTACATCCTTGGAGCACTCATCCGCAATCATGCGGGCTCCCTTCAGGACACACTTATAATACATTTCGGGCGTGCGATACTCCTTGCCCGCCTGTGGCGCGTCCGTGAGAAGCTTCTCAGCGTCCATCCTGCCCCAGTGCACTTTTGCACGGGCAAGGGCCCGACGGGAACCTTCAATGCAGGCGGAGCGCTTAACGACTTCCACCCGGGGACACGCATCCACCAGCCGCCGCACCAGGCCGAAGTAGCTCCCAGGCATGGCCTCCTTGGGCCACAGACGAACTATGAGGCCCTTCATGGCCTGTTCGGCTACCTTGTGGAGCTCGACCAGCTGCTTCAGCTGGTTGCTAAGGGGCACCGGATGTCCGGCCTCAGCATACTGAGACCAGAAGACCTTCTCAGTCGAGCTCCCCTCCTCAGCCCGGTAGAATGCGGTAGCATCGGACACGCTGCGAGGCAGATCTGCAAACGCTCCTGGAGAGCTCCGAATTCGGGTAAGTAACAGGTAATTCACATTCACATGCTTGCTTTGCATGAAAAATGCCTTACCTGCCGCTATTTTCTTCACCGCCTCAATCTCCTGGAGGGCCTTGTGGGCTTCGGCCTTAGCGACTTTGGCACTCTCAAGAGCCAAGGCAAGCTCGGACTCTCGAGTCTTCGAGTCGCGCTCCAAACTCTCATGCTTTTCCACGAGAGCCTGGAGCTCTTGCTGCACCTCTGCCACCCGCGCCTCCTGCTTCTCTCGCTCAGATCGTTCCGCGGCCGCATTACGTTCGGCCGCGGACACGGCCTCCTTCGGGGTCGCCACCTCGTTCGTGGCCCCTGGAGTACCCACGTTGTAACGCCCCGGATACAACTTTCCATATTCATAACTCCAACTCGTTCCTTTTCCAGAGATGCGATATGTTATTTCCTCCGTGGTTGGGTTTTGTCTTTTGTTTTGCATTGTGTTCATGTCATGCATCTCATCTCATCGCATCATTCGCATTGCATTCGCATGTTTTCATTAAACTTGCATCCGTTTCTAGTTCCGGCTTCTCCTCGATGCCTTTGTTGTTGCCTCTTTCGAGAACAACCGTTCTTTTGTTGTCCGACCGTTTGAGCCTCTCTGCACATCCACCAACCACCTTGGCAACCTAGTCCGAAAACTTCTCCCGAACCCAAACCGGGCAGTCGTGACCGATGGGTCCGGTTCATCCTCAAACAACCCTTAAACATCTTCATTTATTTGTTGGACTCCTCCAACCTATTCATCTTCGATCGTCCAATTTTAATCGGATGGTCCAAAATCCCCCTTCTATCTACATCCTAGTATATATAGTAGTCCACTCCCTAGTCCAACCCTAAAATCTAGGACATTTGTCCCTCACCCCGCCGCCGTCGCATCTTCCTCGGGATCCCCATCGCCCAACCCAGCGCCTCCACTGTTTTCTCCAATCCAATCCCCTCCGCCTCCACTCTCTGCCTCCACCGCACATCCATCCAGCCGCCGCCTCGCCTCCACTCCGGCAGCACACGCCACCGGAGCCCCGAGCCACCACCTCGTCGTCCCTCTTCACCAACTCGCAGGAACACCACCAGCAGCGCGTTCCCGCAAGCCACGCTCGAGGAAGCTGCCTTCTCGCGCGTCCGATGCACGAGCAGACGAGCTCCTCTTCCCGCGCCACCTACAGCCCCTGCCTCCTCGACCTCCCGAGCTGGCCGGTCTCCATCTTCCCGTTCGTGCCAGGCCGGTGAGATGCCCAGGTCACGTCGCTGTCCCTCTGCGCCTTCTCCTACCTCCCCCCCCACCCGCACGCAGCTCCTCCCTGACCATCCCCCCTCTGTCTCTCTGTTCGAGCAGGAGCCCCACGATGTCGCCATGGATGGCTGTAGCCCGAGCTCATGTTCGTCCCCGCAACAGAGCCACCACCAAATTGTCCACGGGTTCGTCGGGCCCCGGCCATCCCCGTCGTTGCCGGACCTCCTCAGCTTGCCGGAGCCCCAAGTTCCCTGCGCCCGAGCTCCCCTGACCTGAGACCGTCGTCCTCGACCACGCCAAGTTCCTCGGCGCTGCGCCCCGTCTTCCTCCTCGGCGCCGCACCCCGTCTTCCTCCTCATCGCGCCGATCCAGGAGGATCGACCACGTGCGCCTTCCCCGCCTTGGATCCGGCCGTCCCCGCGCCAAGTCCCGCGCCTGCTGGCCCTGCCGTGAGTCCCCAGCGCCGCCCCCTTCTGTTCGAGCAAGGGAGACGAGCGACGACTCTTCTGCATCGAGCTGCTCTGCCCAAGCGCTCGCGTTGACCGTCCTCTTGCCTCGTCAAGGCCCAACAGCTCCTTTTCTTCTCCAGATCCAGCCCGGCCTCCTCCAGCCTCTGCACCGAACTAGGCCTGGCCCATGGTGAGGCCCCCCTGCAGCGCCTCTTTTGTTTTTCTTCTGCTGGCCGAACATGCAGTAGATTCGGCCCTGTTATGTTTTTTTTACCGTCTGCATTTTGTCTATTATCCGGAGACTGCAGTTTTACAGAAAAACCCTCAAGCATCATGCATATAATAACTCCACAACCGTGCATCATATGTAAATAATTTATATATGGAAAATGCTTAGTTTTTCATCTAGTTTCACAATATCCAACTTTCATCCATGTTTAAAATGTCTAAAATGCTGTTTGATTAAATTTGCTCAAATGCCATTTTAAAATGATTTATTTCATAACTAAATAACCGTAGCTCCATTTTTAATAAACTTTATATGTAAATGGGGTGGAAAAATGCCTAGTTTAACATGGTCCACTTTATTTTCTTGTTTAACAACTTTAAAATATGTTTTAGGGAAGAACAGTAGCAAATTCATAAATTGCATATGAGGATTTTCCGGAAATGTTTTTTGTTGTTCCGGCCTCATTTAAACTTGCCTAAATAATTAGTTTACTTTTGTTACACCCCTTGCCATGTTTAACAACATTTAACATTGTTGTGTACCTAAATGAGAGCGAACTAAATAACTCGGATGTGGTGTTTCGTCAATATGCAACTCGTTGCATATTGAGCTTCACTTAAATTGTAGTATTGTTTGTTGCACTTTGCCATGCCATGCCTCATTAAACCGGACATGCATCATACTTGGTTGTGCATCATGCCATGTTTATGCTTGTGTGTTTACCATGTTGTTTGTTTCTTTCCGGTGTTGCTTCCTAGTTCCAGTAATGTTGCGATTGTGAGGATTCGTTCGACTACTCCCGTTCGTCTTCTTCATGGACTCGTTCTTCTTCCTAGCGGGATTTCATGCAAGATGACCGTTACCCTGGATCTCACTACTATCATTGCTATGGTAGTTGCTTCATTCTATCGCTATGCTGCGCTACCTATCACTTGTTCTTCAAGCCTCCCAATTTTCCATGTCAGCCTCTAACCTTTTGCACCCTTCCTAGCAAACCATTGCTTGGCTATGTTACCGCTTTGCTCAGCCCCTCTTATAGCGTTGTTAGTTGCACGTGAAGTTGAAGATTGCTCCATGGTGGACAGGATTTTGTTGGGATATCACAATATCTCTTATTTAGTTAGTGCATCTATATATTTGGTAAAGGGTGGAAGGCTCGGCCTTATGCCTGGTGTTTTGTTCCACTCTTGCCGCCCTAGTTCCCGTCATACCGGTGTTATGTTCCCGGATTTTGCGTTCCTTATGCGGTCGGGTGATTTATGGGAAACCCTTGATAGTTCGCTTTGAATAAAACTCCTCCAGCAAGGCCCAACCTTGGTTTTACCATTTGCCTCACCTACCCCTTTTTCCCTTGGGTTTCCGGAGCCCGAGGGTCATCTTTATTTTAGCCCCCCCCCGGGCCAGTGCTCCTTCGAGTGTTGGTCCGAAACGGGCAGACTGCGGGGCCACCTCGGGGCAACTCGAGGTCTGGTTTTACTCATAGGCAGACCTATCTGGTGTGCCCTGAGAACGAGATATGTGCAGCTCCTATCGGGATTTGTCAGCACATCGGGCGGCTTTGCTGGTCTTGTTTTACCATTGTCAAAATGTCTTGTAAACCAGGATTCCGAAACTGATCGGGTCTTCCTGGGAGAAGGTATATCCTTCGTTGATCGCAAGAGCTTATCATGGGCTAAGTTGGGACACCCCTGCAGGGTATAAACTTTCGAGAGTCGTGCCCGCGGTTATGTGGCAGATGGGAATTTGTTAATGTCCGGTTGTAGATAACTTGACACCAGATCCGAATTAAAACGCATCAACCGCGTGTGTAGCCGTGATGGTCTCTTTTCGGTGGAGTCCGGGAAGTGAACACGGTTTTGGGTTATGTTTGACGTAAGTAGGACTTTAGCATCACCTCTTGATCATTGCTATCTTCACGACCGTTCCGTTTGATCTCTTCTCGCTCTTATTTGCGTATGTTAGCCACCATATATGCTTAGTCGCTGCTGCAACCTCACCACTTTACTCCTTCCTTTCCCATTAAGCTTTGCTAGTCTTGATACCCATGGTTATGGGATTGCTGAGTCCTCGTGGCTCACAGTTTACTACAACAACAGTTGCAGGTACATGTTATTCGATGATCATGACGCGAGAGTGATGTTCCTTGTTTTGGAGTTTTCTTCTGCTTCTTCCTCGATCAGGGGATAGGTTCCAGGTCGGCAGCGTGGGCTAGGAGGGTGGATATTGTTTGAGCTTCTGTTTGTGTTTCATCCGTAGCCGGATGTTGATCTTATGTATGTTGTATTGATGTACTCTTATGGTATTTGTATGCCTTGTATGTATCCCCATCTATTATGTAATGTTGATGTAATGATATCCACCTTGCAAAAGCGTTTCAATATGCGGTTCTATCCTTGGTGGGACCTTCGAGTCTATTTAGGATAGTATCGCATATTGGGTGTGACAAGTTGGTATCAGAGCCTCGACCGACCATAGGAGCCCCCTTGTTTGTTGGCCGTTGTTGAGTCTAGAAAAAAACTATTTTGAGTCTTAGGATTATATATATCGGAGAGTAGGATTCTTTTTACTCCTCAGCCCCCTTCGTCGCTCTGGTGAGGACTCTTGACGTAGATGTTTTGTCTTTCCTCTCCTCAAATTTCACTAATTTTTTTTATGATCACGCGGGTATCTTGGAATCGTTCCGATAGTCTTGTGACGAGAACATTGTTCTTGGTGCCTCCTGACATTTAGGGGTTGTGGCAGTGTCCCGGGGAGTTGAGCTCTGAGGTGTTGTCGTCACAATATTATCGTTGTAGTTCTGGAATACCTGAGTTTTGCCGACATCGAAAATCTCTTTTATGCAGTTGTTGGTGAGATAACCTCGACGCCACCCAGTACTGGGGAGTTCGGGAGTATTGCCATAGCTCGTATAACGGATGCTTTTCGAAGGTTGAGGTACACGATTTCTAGAGTTTTCTTGGTTATGTGTTGACGGATGGATACAGCTGGATGTAGGGATTGTTAGTTTGGGTGAGATATATTGCTTCCCCTGTATCCCCAACACCAGATTGCATAACCAGAAAGTTTCGGGAGTTTATAGGTGGGAATTCAAGTAGCTCCTAGAATATCTTTCCGACAGATGCATGACATGGGATTGGGTAAATCTCTATCATATGTATTTGTTCCGGCTTATTTTGCAAGCCAAATCCTTTGTTTTGTTTTATTTGTGGTATTCGAGTTGCTTCGATGTCAAGTGTTGATCCATACCTTCCCTAAACGGTGTTCTCATATTGCTATGTGAATACTAATCCTTCTTGATCATCGAGGTCGTCATGTTAATTCTTTCCCCAACCGGCATGCTTCTCTTCAAATGGATCCGATCATTTCAACATCCGCAAGATCAATTCTAAGTTTTCTCAACGGTGTTTGTTTCATCCGTCCCAAGTTGTCTTTGTTTTCCCGCCCTCCCACCCTTTTCTTCAAGGACTCAAATTTCTAATCGGGCATTCATTTTATTGATGGGAAGTCTCTCCATTCTTTTCCATCAATGTTCTTATCCGGTCATTCTCAGGAAGATACTAACGGAGCTTCAAGTTTAATAGTCTTCATCTCTTTTTCTTCTCCGGTGGATTAATTTCAAGCTTCGGTGTTGATCATATCTCTTCCTTTTGTTTCACATATCTTCCCATGTGAATTTCTTATCCAAGGCTCTCTTATTTATTCACCTCTCCAAGTTCATATCCGGAGTGTTGAAGATATCTCGGAAGATTCGTGTTTCCATTCTCAATCCGTTCAAGTTATTTTAAGGTTGTTATCTCATTCAAGCCATTTAATTGAACCGGTGCAATCTCTCTTCAAAATTGTTCAACGGTGTTTTCTTTTGAGTGGGCCCTAGCCCACAGGTCTTTTCCCAGGATCTTACCTGACTCTTCTAATTCTCCCGGAGTTATTCTCAAATTCCTTTTAAGTGTGATGTAAGAACGGATCCCATCAGTCACATGTCTTCTCCAAGATCTCGTTCAAATACTTTTCATTGTTGGCTCAACCTTTTCGATTTTTTTCATTCTCCCGGAGTATCTCAGCAATTTGGTGGTGTTTCTCCTTGTCATTCTCAGATTTTGAAGACCGAAGAAGAGTTCCTCTTAAATCCTTACCCGTTCTTCCAAAGATGCATAGTTCAAGCTTGATGCCATCCTCTCATAATTGTTTTCGATTGTGAGAATTCTTTTCACCCATCCGGAGCATTTCATGAGTTGTTTCCATTTCTTTCCTCCGAAGACCATCATGTCATATTTCTTCATTCTCAGCGTGTAGCTATCATTCTCCAAATCTTATCGGTGCATCGTTCAAATACCCTCTAATCAGTTCATGATCTCTTTGTTCTCATGTATTTCAATCCCCTCAAGTATCTTTATTCATTTTCCAATTCTTCCCGGTGAATTGTGCCTTTGCAGCATTCATTTTCAATTCTTACGGTGGTTCGTTCAATATTTCTCTTCCTTCGTTATCATATCAATTCATTCACTCATTCATTGTTTCAATTCCACTAGTAGTTCCATCAATGCCTTCTCAAGTTTGCGCTATCTCTATCCTTAATCCCTCAAGAAGAATAAGTAGTATGCCAAATCCGTTGCTTGTCATCAATTTAAATTTGTGAAGGATACGCATACTGTAATTCTTATTATTGTTAAATCCAAGTGATCTAGTTTCTTCTTTCCAGAGTTATTCATCATGTCACATTTCTCGGTTCGAGATGCTTCATCTTTTCTTTTCTGGAGTTCCAAGTTTTCCGCATTATCTCATCACGAAGCTCCACCTAGATTATTGCAAGGCTTCACCTGGTGTTTTCAACTTGTCTTTCTTTTTATCATCCTTTTACTACCAGAGTTTCTTCATGGAGGCTCTACACGGTGGTTCATCAAGGATTCCTTTCATTCTTCAATTGTTCTTCAAGATTTCTCTCGAAGTTAAGATCCGCCAAGCTATACTCTAAAATAAACATGGTGCTCAACACATGTTTTGTTTTGAGGCATTCAAGTATTCTTCTTCTTGCATTCCAAAGTGCAATTCCTTCCACCCTATCTTTTCAGATGGTGTTATGTCACTCTTGACAATTTCCTTCATGTTTCATGATTTATATGTTGTCAAGAATGAGGTATTTTAAATCCATCATTTTTCTCTTCGTTCAAGAGATCTTTTCGACCAATCAACTTCTTCGTTGGAGTTATCTTGTGTCAGATTTCACCTAAAGCCTTTCCTTAAGGGTTGTTGCTATTTGTGGTGATTATGCATGACCCAAGCTTGCTCTTTATCCTCTTGGTGGAAGAAGTTTTCATGTCTTCTTTTATCTCAAACAAGCAATTGTTTTTCGTTAGTGGCAAAATTTCACCTCAAGTATTGAGATGTTTCCATAAGCCCACTACAAGCTTATTCTTTTCGTTGTTGGTTTTCCAACAACTCCGTTATAACCTTCTTGGAGGGGTGCTTTCCAAGCTCATTTGTGGCAGAAGTTAGCATTTTCTTCTCCATTCTTTTATTCCAATGATCTATCTTCTATTCTTTCTTCCGGAGGCATGGTGATGTTGCTCTCTTCACTCATCATCTCGAATTGTGACGATCGTGTTCTTTTCGTGCTTATCCATTTAATCGGAGTGTCATGTCCTCTTTTCAAGTTCTTTTATCTTATCAAGTTTTGCCTCTCTTTTCAACCGGACTGCTGTCTGAAATCTTTCTTACCCCTTGTGCCATTCTTTCAATAGTTCCAGAGGCAGTGTGTTGTTGATTTCATCAAGTATCATCCCATCTTCTCAAGTTCATGTTCTATTCCTTCCATGTTCAACCAGAGTGCTTCCCGAATTCTTTCTCTCTCATCTTGTTTTAACCGGAGTGGTTTCGAGTTCTATCTTGTCCATTAAACTCTTGATTCATGTCTTTGCAACATTCAAGTTCTCATAATACTCCTTATCCCTCTTTTCTAACGGATTGTTTGCAATCTCGTTCATCTCTGTTGTTACTCTTTCTTTTAAATTTCTCAACCTCTCAAGGTTCATGGTTTCACTCGTTTGTCAAAGAAGCAACTTTGTTTTACCTCTCCTCTTCCTTTTTCTCTCCGGTGCCATCCTAGATCTCGGGACGAGATCCTCTCGTAGTGGTGGAGTGTTGTAACGCCCCGGATACAACTTTCCATATTCGTAACTCCAACTGGTTCCTTTTCCGGAGATGCGATATGTTATTTCCTCCGTGGTTGGGTTTTGTCTTTTGTTTTGCATTGTGTTCATGTCATGCATCTCATCTCATCGCATCATTCGCATTGCATTCGCATGTTTTCATTAAACTTGCATCCGTTTCTAGTTCCGGCTTCTCCTCGATGCCTTTGTTGTTGCCTCTTTCAAGACCAACCATTCTTTTGTTGTCCGATCGTTTGAGCCTCTCGGCACAGCCACCAACCACCTTCGCAACCTAGTCCAAAAACTTCTCCCGAACCCAAACCGGGCAGTCGTGACCGATGGGTCCGGTTCATCCTCAAACAACCCTTAAACATCTTCATTTATTTGTTGGACTCCTCCAACCTATTCATCTTCGATCGTCCAATTTTAATCGGATGGTCCAAAATCCCCCTTCTATCTACATCCTAGTATATATAGTAGTCCACTCCCTAGTCCAACCCTAAAATCTAGGACATTTGTCCCTCGCCCCGCCGCCGCCGCATCTTCCTCGGGATCCCCATCGCCCAACCCAGCGCCTCCACTGTTTTCTCCAATCCGATCCCCTCCGCCTCCACTCTCTGCCTCCACCGCACATCCATCCAGCCGCCGCCTCGCCTCCACTCCGGCAGCACGCGCCACCGGAGCCCCGAGCCACCACCTCGTCGTCGCTCTTCACCAACTCGCAGGAACACCACCAGCAGCGCGTTCCCGTAAGCCACGCCCGAGGAAGCTGCCTTCTCGCGCGTCCGATGCACGAGCAGACGAGCTCCTCTTCCCGCGCCACCTACAGCCCCTGCCTCCTCGACCTCCCGAGCTGGCCGGTCTCCACCTTCCCGTTCCTGCCAGGCCGGTGAGATTCCTAGGTCACGTCGC
>NC_041381.1:355095070-355130276 GCF_002162155.2 Triticum dicoccoides | reverse complement strand
TATCTCTCTGTTCGAGCAGGAGCCCCACGATGTCGCCATGGATGGCTGCAGCCCGAGCTCACGTTCGTCCTCGCAACGGAGCCACCACCAAATTGTCCACGGGTCCGTCGGGCCCCGGCCATCCCCGTCGTTGCCGGACCTCCTCAGCTTGCCGGAGCCCCAAGTTCCCTGCACCCGAGCTCCCCTGACCTGAGGCCGTCATCCTCGACCGCGCCAAGTTCCTCGGCGCCGCACCCCGTCTTCCTCCTCGTCGCGCCGATCCAGGAGGATCGACCTCGCGCGCATTCCCCGCCTCGATCCGGCCATCCCCACGCCAAGTCCCGCGCCTGCTAGCCCTGCTGCGAGTCCCCAGCGCCGCCCCCTTCTGTTCGAGCGAGGGAGACGAGCGACGACTCTTCTGCATCGAGCTGCTCTGCCCGAGCGTCGTGTTGACCGTCATCTTGCCTCATCAAGGCCCAGCAGCTCCTTCTCTTCTCCAGATCCAGCCCGGCCTTCTCCAGCCTCTGCACCGAACTGGGCCTGGCCCATGGTGAGGCCCCCTTGCAGCGCCTCTTTTGTTTTTCTTCTGCTGGCCCAACATGCAGTAGATTCGGCCCTGTTATGTTTTTTTTACCATCTATGATTTGTCTATTATCCGGAGACTACAATTTTACAGAAAAACCATCAAGCATCATGCATATAATAACTCCACAACCGTGCGTCATATGTAAATAATTTATATATGGAAAATGCTTAGTTTTTCATCTAGTTTCACAATATCCAACTTTCATCCATGTTTAAAATGTCTAAAATGCTGTTTGATTAAATTTGCTCAAATGCCATGTTAAAATGATTTATTTCATAACTAAATAACCGTATCCATTTTTAATAAACTTTATATGTAAATGGGGTGGAAAACTGCCTAGTTAACATGGTCCACTTTATTTTCCTGTTTAACAACTTTAAATATGTTTTAGGGCAGAACAGTAGCAAATTCATAAATTGCATATGAGGATTTTCTGGAAATGTTGTTTGTTGTTCCAGCCTCATTTAAACTTGCCTAAATAGTTAGTTTACTTTTGTTACACCCCTTGCCATGTTTAACAACATTTAACATTGTTGTGTACCTAAACGAGAGCGAACTAAATAACTCGGATGTGGTGTTTCATCAATATGCAACTCGTTGCATATTGAGCTTCACTTAACTTGTAGTATTGTTTGTTGCACTTTGCCATGCCATGCCTCATTAAACCGGACATGCATCATACTTGGTTGTGCATCATGCCATGTTTATGCTTGTGTGTTTACCATGTTGTTTGTTTCTTTCCGGTGTTGCTTCCTAGTTCCAGTAATGTTGCGATTGTGAGGATTCGTTCGACTACTCCCGTTCGTCTTCTTCATGGACTCGTTCTTCTTCCAAGCGGGATTTCAAGCAAGATGACCGTTACCATGGATCTCACTACTATCATTGCTATGCTAGTTGCTTCGTTCTATCGCTATGCTGCGCTACCTATCACTTGTTCTTCAAGCCTCCCAATTTGCCATGTCAGCCTCTAACCTTTTGCACCCTTCCTAGCAAACCATTGCTTGGCTATGTTACCGGTTTGCTCAGCCCCTCTTATAGCATTGTTAGTTGCACGTGAAGTTGAAGATTGCTCCATGGTGGACAGGATTTTGTTGGGATATCACAATATCTCTTATTTAATTAATGCATCTATATATTTGGTAAAGGGTGGAAGGCTCGGTCTTATGCCTGGTGTTTTGTTCCACTCTTGCTGCCCTAGTTTCCGTCATACCGGTGTTATGTTCCCGGATTTTGCGTTCCTTACGCGGTCGGGTGATTTATGGGACCCCCTTGACAGTTCGCTTTGAATAAAATTCCTCCAGCAAGGTCCAACCTTGGTTTTACCATTTGCCTCACCTACCCCTTTTTCCCTTGGGTTTCTGGAGCCCGAGGGTCATCTTTATTTTAGCCCCCCCGGGCCAGTGCTCCTTCGAGTGTTGGTCCGAAACGGGCAGACTGCGGGGCCACCTCGGGGCAACTCGAGGTATGGTTTTACTCGTAGGCTGACCTATCCGGTGTGCCCTGAGAACGAGATATGTGCAGCTCCTATCGGGATTTGTCGGCACATCGGGCAGCTTTGCTGGTCTTGTTTTACCATTGTCGAAATGTCTTGTAAACCGGGATTCCGAGACTGATCGGGTCTTCCTGGGAGAAGGTATATCCTTCGTTGATCGCGAGATCTTATCATGGGCTAAGTTGGGACACCCCTGCAGGGTTTAAACTTTCGAGAGCCGTGCCCGCGGTTATGTGGCAGATGGGAGTTTGTTAATGTCCGGTTGTAGGTAACTTGACACCAGATCCGAATTAAAACGCATCAACCACGTGTGTAGCCGTGATGGTCTCTTTTCGGCGGAGTCCGGGAAGTGAACACGGTTTTGGGTTATGTTTGACGTAAGTAGGAGTTCAGGATCACCTCTTGATCATTGCTAGCTTCATGACTGTTCCGTTTGCTCTCTTCTCGCTCTTATTTGCGTATGTTAGCCACCATATATGCTTAGTCGCTGCTGCAACCTCACCACTTTACCCCTTCCTTTCCCATTAAGCTTTGCTAGTCTTGATACCCATGGTTATGGGATTGCTGAGTCCTCGTGGCTCACAGTTTACTACAACAACAGTTGCAGGTACAGGTTATTCGATGATCATGACGCGAGAGTGATGTTCCTTGTTTTGGAGTTTTCTTCTGCTTCTTCTTCGATCAGGGGATAGGTTCCAGGTCGGCAGCCTGGGCTAGCAGGGTGGATATTGTTTGAGCTTCTTTTTGTGTTTCATCTGTAGCCGGATGTTGATCTTATGTATGTTGTATTGATGTACTCTTGTGGCATTTGTATGCCTTGTATGTATCCCCATCTATTATGTAATGTTTATGTAATGATATCCACCTTGCAAAAGCGTTTCAATATGCGGTTCTATCCTTGGTGGGACCTTCGAGTCTCTTTAGGATAGTATCGCATATTGGGCGTGACACACGTTATCCTTGTTATTTCTCTTGCAACCAAAATCCTTTTCTGTAAGGTGAAAATTCAATGCGGTGTCATGCACCTTCCTTGTCCTCGAGCTGCTTCTTCGCACGGCCGAGCTCGCTCTCGGACCGCTCGAGGTTCTGCTGCAAAGCATCGACCTCCACAGTCAGTGCGGCAGAGGTCAGCAGCGCAGCCTGCAATCCCATATTGACATATTTTTAGAACTCATGCGTATATCTTTGTAAGATCCTCACTCCGGCTTTTCTTTCCGAACACCGAATCGAGCATCAGGGGCTACTGTCTATGCGGTATTATATTACATGTCTTAAAATCTTACCTCAAAGCCTGTTAGAAGGCTGCTGCAGGCTTCGGTCAGCCCGCTCTTGGCGAGCCGAACCTTCTGAATCACCGCACTCATGATAGCGCGGTGTTCTTCTTTGATGGAAGCGCCGTTGAGCGCCTCCAACAAGTTATCTGGCGCCTCCGGTTGGACGGAGGCTGCCGGTGTCACGGTCTTGCCCTTCTTACGAAGGGGCCGCCTGCCGGACTCCGGAACCACTGCTGGTTCCTGTGCGGAGTCCGGTGCGAAGTCCGGGAGGTTGCCTTGCGGCACCTCCGGAGCCCCCTCCTCCTGATGGGTCCCCTCCTGGGATCCCACCTTGGCATCGTCCACGTCGCGAGGAGTGGAGGCAGCCGGAAGGGAATCCATATCCGACGTGCCTAAGGACCCTCTCGACGAAGCGGGATGATCATCCTTGGCCGGACTACAGGTTGTATGCGGCATTAGAAAGACACCGCGTGGCAGAAAGAAAAATTATAAATCACTCAGGAATCCGGATACTTACGATCTTGCCAGGGGCTTGGCCCTTGAGGGCCACTCCTCGTCGCCATCGCCGGCGTTGGCGGAGCAGTCCGGAGGAAGGGTCCTTCCCTTCTTGGACCCTTCGGCCTCCCTCGCTGGGGAAGCCTTCCTCTTCTTCTCTCCCCCCGCTGGGGGGGAGTCTTCCTTCTTCTCCTCCTCGTCCTTAGGGGAGGAGTCCGCCTCAGAGTCATCAGACGATGAGTCCGATAGCACCTGACGCCGGGAACTCCTTCGGGTTCCCGTGGCCTTCTTCTTCGCCTTCTTCTCCGGCACCACGTAAAGGGCCGGAACCAGCAGCCCCGTCAAACGGGTGTCCGCTGGGTCTTTGGGAAGGGGAGCCGGACAGTTAACCTGTGCGGACGTTTTCTGCCAGTCCTGTTAAAGGCATTGGGAGTTTTAGATCCCACATGAAGTCAAACTATGAAATAAATGAGTGTCCCATAAAGGATAACATAGCTTACCTCGCCGGCCGGGCGCTGTGTGCTGAATCCGCGATCTTCGGTTGCGGATGCGGGGGCTTCTCCGCCCTTGAACAGCACCCTCCAGGCAGCTTCGTACGTCGTGTCGAAGAGCCTGCTCAAAGTCAGGTGTTGTGCCGGATCAAACTCCCACAAATTGAAAGCCCGTTGCTGGTAGGGGAGAATCCGGCGGACGAGCATGACCTGGATCACGTTGACAAGCTTAAGCTTCCTGTTCACCAGGTTCTGGTGACAGGACCGGAGTCTGGTCAGCTCCTCCGAACTACCCCATAGCAAGCCCTTCTCTTTCCAGGAGGTGAGCTGCATGGGGGTACCAGATCTGAACTCGGGGGCCGCTGCCCATTTAGGGTCACGCGGCTCGGTGATGTAGAACCACCCCGATTGCCACCCTTTGATGGACTCCACAAAGGCACCCTCGAGCCAAATGACGTTGGGCATTTTGCCCACCATGGTGCCTCCGCACTCCGCTTGGACGCCCTTCACCACCTTCGGCTTGACATTGAAGGTCTTTAGCCACAAGCCAAAGTGGGGTTGGATGCAGAGGAAGGCCTCGCACACAACGATAAACGCCGAGATGTTGAGGATGAAGTTTGGTGCCAGATCGTGGAAGTCCAGGCCGTAGTAATACATGAGCCCCCGGACGAAGGGGTGAAGTGGGAAGCCCAGTCCGCGGAGGAAGTGGGGAAGGAATACGACCCTCTCATGGGGCCTGGGGGTGGGGATGAGCTGCCCCTCGTCGGGCAGCCGGTGCGCGATGTCGCTGGACAGGTATCCGGCGCCGCGCAGCTTCTCGATGTGCCCCTCCGTAACGGAGGAGGCCATCCACTTGCCTCCCGCTCCGGACATGGCTGGAGAAGGTTGAGGCGAGATGTGCGGACTTGGGCGCTGGAGCTCGAGTGCGCGGAGATGGATAGGCAAAGGAGGAAGAAGGCGTAGGTAAAAAGGGTGGATCCTTATCCCCTTATATATGGGCAGACGAAGACTATGCGTCCCCACCAGCCTGGTAAAACTCGCTTATCTCCCAAGCGCCACAATCAGTGGCGCAGTTGGGTTACCCACGTCCGTATTGATGGGAATCCCGGAATAAGGGGAACACGATCTCTGCTTCGACAAGACGTGCCAAGGAAACCGCTTTGCTAAACGCGCTGAGGTGGTATAAATAAAAACGATTCAAGTAAAGGCTTGGTAGTGGTGTGACGTCACGCCACAAAATATGTCAGCAGATTGAACTTGTGTACATATTATTCTCTCTACGGTGGTATGTGGAATTTATTTTACAGAGCCGGACACTATCCCGGTGTTCACAATCTTTTATGAATTATTCGGAGGAGGAACCCGCCTTGCAATGCCGAAGACAATATGCGCGCCGGACTCGTCGTCATTGAAGCCTGGTTCAGGGGCTACTGAGGGAGTCCTGGACTAGGGGGTGTCTGGATAGCCGGACTATCATCATCGACCGGATTCCAAGACTATGAAGATACAAGATTGAAGACTTCGTCCATTGTCCGGATGGGACTTTCCTTGGCGTGGAAGGCAAGCTTGGCAATACGGATATGTGGATCTCCTACCATTGTAACCGACTCTGAGTAACCCTAGCCCTCTCCGGTGTCTATATAAACCGGAGGGTTTTAGTCCGTAGGACGAACAACCATTACAACAATCATACCATAGGCTAGCTTCTAGGGTTTAGCCTCCTTGATCTCGTGGTAGATCCACTCTTGTACTACCCATTTCATCAATATCAATCAAGCAGGAGTAGGGTTTTACCTCCATCGAGAGGGCCCGAACCTGGGTAAAAACATCGTGTCCCTTGTCTCCTGTTACCATCCGCCTAGACGCTCAGTTCGGGACCCCCTACCCGAGATCCGCCGGTTTTGACACCGACAGCTACCATATGTTCCGCTCTATTGGGTAAGGTGGCACCAGGAGAACTACTGAAGTTGTGCCCTAGTTCATATGGATAAGCACCTCAGTAGAGAAAGCCGAAAACTAACTGTCATGATATAGCGCAAGACTTGTCAACCACTCGATGACTCAGCGGAATCTTCATGATTCCTCCGCATTAATGAAGGACTGGTTTTCCGGTCATGTACGTACGTGCACTGTATTCAGATGAACGCGGAAGTACCAGGGGCTATATAGTAGCCCCACCGTCAAACTCCTATGGCTAAGTGAAAGTGTTAAAGCTATATAGTCTGATTGCCTGGTTCGCCGTGCTATCACCTCCTTAATGGACCAAGACACTGGATGAAGTGTGATTACATGCTTTTCCAAACACCCCTGCATTATATGCGTGGGGGCTGAAGCCGACAACTGCAAAGTTTCAGGTTATATACATACATACAAAAACGGCCGCACAAGAGGCACTATAATACTTTCATGCAAAAGTATAAACATAGCCCTTATAATGAAAATAAGGTTGTTTTTACAATTCAGATACATGTCACTCGAACATGGTACTCTTCGAGCACTGAGCCTCTATTAAACGGGCACCTTCTAGGACTTCTTCAAAATAGTGCTCGGCCGGGTCCTGGCCTCCCGCTGGACCCCGGGTTGCAATAGCGGTGGCCTCCATCCCTGCCCAGTATGTCTTAACATGGGCAAGAGCCATCCGCGCACCCTCCATGCATGCCGACCTCTTCACAGTGTCGATATGCGACATAGCACCAAGGAATTGTTGCACCAAACCAAAATAAATGTCTGGCCTTGGTCCTTTTGGCCAAAGATGATCCACGACAGACGTCATAGCAAGCCCGGACAAACTATGGAGCTCGGCCCATGCGGCCATTTTCTCATTCAATGGCAGCGGACGTGTCGGGGCACTGAACTGCGACCAGAACAACCTTTCTACCTCATATCTTTCTGATCTTTGTAAAACTCAGTCGCATCAGCAGCACTCTTTGCCAAATCCGCATACGCGTCTGCAGCACTCCATAACTGGTCCAGAGGGGCATACTTCGGATCTCCGAACTTCTATCAGGACGCCGACTCAATGCCACATCGATCTAGCATGTAACACCTCATATCACTTTGCGGCCTCACGCACGGTATCCCCACGGGTGTCGCCTTACCTTTGCCCGGGACCGTTTGTGCCTTTTGGCACACGTATATGATAGTGTCGCTAGCATCCATATGATAAGGAGCCCGAGCTGACATGGCTAGTCGTAAACCCAAAGTGGCACTAACTTATAGGGACAGGCATACATGACCCAGCAACGAACGTGTCGGTCATTAGCGAGTGAATCCAGGCTGTAGCGCTGGGCTAGCAGGACTCCGGTGAACCGGGCTGTAGCGGGCTAACAGGACTCCAGTATTCATCGCGTGACATTTCCCCGAAGGGACAGACACAGGAACGAAGAAGGACACATGCCGGCCGGCCTAAGTGTTCCGGAGCAGTAGCACGCTACCATGGCTCAGTGGAAGCACTAGGAGACATTTCCCGGTAAGAGAGGCTACTAAGGATAAACAACTAGATAGTCAGATCCCACACATAGCAATACACATTACACGTATGCATAACATGCAAGTATGTGCTGTACAACATGGCATCACAGCATAACTCAACAACTCATATAGATAAGGCTCAAAGAGCCATCATAGCATTTATTGCAAACAGGGGTCACAAGACCCATCATACAGAGCATACAAGCAACAAGCGGAAGCATTACATGTCTGGGTACAGACATCTACAAATGAAAAAGGCTGAAGAGCCTGACTATCTACAACATCCGATCAAGATCGTAGCTGAGGTACAAGCTACTTGTCGAAGTCCACGAGAACACTAGTAAGACCGAAGTCTCCGCTGCAAAAACATAAATAAAGCAACATGAGTACAAAGGTACTCAGCAAGACTTACATCGGATCCTATCATACATGCACTTGTATCAAGAGGGTAATGTGGGGTTTAGTTGTAGCAAGCCAGCTTTGACTCTGTGGCTATCCTGTTCTACGACTACCAGAACTTCTTTGAGGTGATATGGCGCACACGAGTCCACTAATCACCACACAATACACTACTATGGATTCATCCCCGTCTCCCTACGAGAAGGCCATCCATAGCACTCACACTTGTCTTGAGCATTTTATAGTATCCACTTCAAGTTGTCTATGTACCATGTAAGCATCCAAGAAGTCCGTATCCGCAGACCCGGCTATTCGAATAGATCATGTTAACCCTGCAGGGGTGTACTTCTTCACACACGCTCTCGCCACATACCGCCATGCACACATCATGTATCTCGGCAACCTTCAAGCGGAAGACTGGCGAGGGCGTCGGCCACGACCTGACTAACCACACAAGACTCTAGCCCAGGTTTATCGCCTATTCGGGTTCCATCCGCAAGGAGATCCGGCCGGGGTGTCACTCACGGCCCCAAACGATGTATGCAGGGTTCCCGAGCCCACCATCCGGGTGCCACTCGGTACACCAGGCCACGTGTCCCTAGTCTGTCCCAAGCCCACCCTACCGGGTGCCACTTGGTAGAAAAATAGCACTACCTACAAACACCAGAAACTAGTTGCGACTCCTGGACAGAGACCAAGTTGGTTAATAAGTCGAGAGAGTTAATTACAGATCCCAATGTGTGGTAGTATCGAGTCATTGGACAACATACATAGAACTCAGTGCTTAAGGACGGTTCCAGTGAGACAACCCACCATGTACTTCTACATGGCCTCCGACCGCTACCTTTACCAAATCGCGTTCACACACTTCACTCTCAGCATCAAAACATAGAACTGCACTCCAATTCATTCCCAATGAATCAGACCTGACACAACTCTAAGCAATAGCAGGCATAGCATGGTAGGAACACAACATGGCTCAATCAACTCCTACACATGCTAGTGGGTTTCAACTATTTACTGTGGCAATGACAGGTCATGCAGAGGAATGGGTTCAACTACCGCATCACAAAGTAGCAGATGAATCGTTGTTGTCCTAATGCAATAACTGAGAGCAGGAGCGAGAGAGTAGGATTTTATCGGAATGAACAAGGGGGTTTGCTTGCCTGGTAGATCAACAAGGAAGGCACTGCTCCTCAGACAGGTACTCTGGAACACTCTCGGGAGCAGGACCTATCGAGAAGGAACGGTGTCGACAATCAATACACAACATATGCAACAATATGATGCATGATCATGGCATGTAGATGTGATGTTGTTTGGCTAATGCATCTAGCATTCTATTTGGAAGAGATCCATTTGAACCAAGGGTTCAAATGCAACTCTAAATTAAGTCTCTTAAAATGCCATAATGTGTTTTCTCATATACAGCATGTATAAGTTGGTTTGTCATGCATGAAACTAGTACAGATGGAAAGATTGCATTTTTTTGATAATTTTTCATATATAAATTATTTCAATCTGAGCTACGGTTGAATTTATATGAATTTTTGAAGTTTTGAACATTTTCTGGAATTCCCTGTTTAAAAATAATAATTCCAGAAGAAGGATAACTGCGTCAGCATGACGTCATGCCTACGTCAGCAGGCCAGCGGCGCTGACTGGGTCAAACCTGACGTGTGGGGTCCACACGTCAATGTCTCAGTTAACTAACAGAGTTAGTTAACTCTAATACTAACCTAACTACAGATTAGTAGGGCAGGGCCCACTGTCAGTGTCTCTAGGGGGGGGTAATTAGTGCCTAACTGGAGACCACGTCAGCCCGGCGGAGTTTTGGCCGGCGGCGACCAACAACGCGGCGGCGACTCGCCGGACTTGCGCTAGGAGCGGCGGCTGGTCGCGCGGAGACCACCGGGGCGTAGCCCGTCGTCGTCCGCGTCCAGGGAAGCAGGTTGGAGGCTGCAGGGGCACCGGAGCTCACCGGAGCGGGGCTCGAGGCGGCGGCCGGAGTTCGGCCGGGTGCGTGCGGGTGCTGCAGGGCACGACAGGAGCGGCGGGCGGCGGCGTTGGCCTTCTGGGAGGCTGCTGAGCGCGGTGGCAGGTGCAGGCGCGGGCTGCGATGGCTCTGGCCACGACGGGGAGGTACCACGGCGGCGCGACCGCTCGGGTCCGGCGGCTAGCGTGGCTACGGCATGAAATCGAGCGCGAGGAAGGAGGGGAGGCGGAGGAGAACTCACGGCGGATCCAGCGAAGGCGTCAGCGAGCTCGGGGAAGCTCTGGTGCGACCGGAATGTCGTCGGCGATGTCGGGCGGCCGGAGGCGAAGATGACGTTGGTGGCGGCGATGTAGAGCGTCCGGTGTCGCTTGACTCGGTGGAGAGGACGTGGGAGTCGCGGAGATGCTCGTGGACTCGTCGGAGAGGCGAGGTCGTGGCGGTGGGCGCGGCAACAGCGAGCGGCAGCGACGGCAGCGTTCGGGGACGATGGGGAAACGGCGAGGGAGAGAGCAGGGGGAGAGTGAGCGGGGCGTGGGGTGGCGCGTGGCGTCGCGCGGGGCATCCAGAACGACGAGAGGGAGGACAGGCAGGCAGGGAGGGAGGAGGTGGCGCGGCGCGGCGGTGCGCGCGCGTCGAGCACGCGCCCGTCCTCCTGTCGGGGAGGAAGACGACAGAGGAGGGGGGCCAGGTGGGCTGGGCCAGCTGCTGGGCTGCACGGTGCCGGGCCAGTACAGGAGCTGGGCCGCAGGTAGGTCCTGGTAAGGTTTTTCCCTTTTTGTTTCTTTTTCTAATTTCTAACATTTGTTTTGATTTAATAATAATACTAAATCAGTTTATTTTCTTATGACAATTTTTGTAGGAACTAGTGGTATTATTCCAGAACTCCCCAACAAGTGGCATAATTTTTGGACATATATTAATATATATAACTAATATATTTCCAATGCAAATATTTATGCATTAATTCCAAATGCCCAAAATAAATACTTATGAGCTCCCAAAAATATTGGTTTGATTTTTATCTCTGTCCAGTATTTTTAGAGGGCAACATGAGCATTCTCTTGGACCTTTTTGGAGCAATTTTTATTTGGGTCATTTCTAAAAATGATTCTGAGGGTTCACAAATCCTCATTTCAAATTTAAATGGAATTTAAACATGATGCACAAATGACTAGCTAGTCTAGGTCATACCAGAACTAGGGATGTGACAACTCGCCCCCACTTGAAAGAATCTCATCAAGAGATTCAGGGGTCGACGGAAAGAAAGCGGGGTACTCCAGTCGAAGACGATCTTCTCGCTCCCAGGTAGCTTCTCTCTCGGAATGATGAGACCACTAAACCTTGAGGAACTTGATGTTATGACGTCGAGTGACACGCTCTTCTTGATCAAGAATGCGAACCGGGTACTCTCGGTATGTGAGGTTATCTTGGAGATCAAGCGTTTCGTGGTCCACTCCACGGATGGGATCCGAGAAGCAATGCCTGAGTTGAGAGACGTGGAAGACATCATGAACTCGAGAAAGATGTGGGGGTAGTTCCAACTGGTAGGCAACCTCTCCTTGTTTAGCGAGAATGCGAAAAGGACCAATGTAACGAGGAGCCAACTTGCCCTTGATACCGAAACGATGGGTACCCTTCAAAGGAGTAACCCGAAGGTAAGCTTTGTCGCCAACTTCATAAGTCATATCCTTATGATGACGATCATACTGGCTCTTTTGGCGAGACTGGGCTGTTTTCAAATTCTCACGAATGATGCGAACTTGCTCTTCTACCTCCTGGATCATGTCCGGTCCAAAGAATTGTCTTTCACTGGTTTGTGACCAGTTCAAAGGTGTTCGACATCTTCGTCCATAGAGAATCTCAAAAGGAGCTTTCTTGAGACTGGATTGATAGCTATTGTTATAAGCAAACTCGGCGAAAGGAAGACATTTCTCCCAATCCATACCGAATGAGATAACGCAAGCTCTAAGCATGTCTTCGAGAATTTGGTTGACCCTTTCCACCTGACCACTTGATTGAGGGTGGAAAGCAGTACTGAAGGAAAGATGGGTTCCCATGGCAGTTTGGAAACTCTCCCAGAAATGAGAAGTGAAAAGACTGCCACGGTCTGAATTGATCTCTAGTGGAACACCATGAAGTGATACTATTCGAGAAATATATAAGTCAGCAAGCTGACTAGCGGTGATACTCTCTCGAACAGGTAGGAAGTGCGCCACTTTGGAGAGACGATCAATGATTACGAAGATAGCATTATTCCCTCTCTTGGTCCTGGGAAAGCCGGTGATGAAATCCATAACAACTTTATCCCATTTCCACTCAGGAATAGCTAAAGGCTGAAGGGTGCCAGCAGGTCTTTGATGCTCTGCCTTAACGCGACGACAAACGTCACAATTAGCAACAAAGTCGGCGATTTCTCTCTTCATCCTAGTCCACCAGAACCTCTGGCATAGGTCCTGATACATCTTAGTACTACCGGGATGAATTGTGAGAGGAGATTCATGCGCCTCCTTAAGAATCAGTTGTCGAAGATGCTGCTTCTTGGGGACCACCAGACTGTTCTCGAAGAAAACAACACCTCGATCATCAACAGAGAAACTACCAGCAACTCCCTTCTTCACATTATCCTTGATTCGAGAAATACCCGTATCATACTGCTGGCTAGTTATGATCTGATCCTCAAGAGTAGTTTTCGCCACCAAGGTAGAAAGGAATCCTTGAGGAGCAATGTGAAGATTAAGCTTACAGAATTCCTCATGGAGAAGTGGTTGACCCTGCTGCAACATGAGATTGTTGCGATAGGATTTATGGCTTAGCGCATCAGCCATGACATTAGCTTTGCCTGGGGTGTAAGTAATCCCTAGATCATAATCTGAGATCAACTCCAACCAACGTCTTTGCCTAAGGTTCAGATCCGGTTGGGTGAAGATATACTTGAGACTCTGGTGATCGGTGTAGATCTCGCAACGTTTACCAAGGAGGTAATGTCGCCAGGTCTTGAGTGCATAGACTACGGCTGCAAGCTCTAGATCATGTGTAGGATAAAACTCCTCATGTGGATGCAACTGTCGAGATGCATAGGCAATCACATGACGATCCTGCATAAGGATGCAACCTAGTCCCTGTCGTGAGGCGTCGCAGTAGATAACAAAGTCTTTAGTGAAATCCGGTGGCACAAGTATGGGAGCAGAAGTCAGGCGTCTTTTCAGTTCCTGAAAACTGTACTCACACTGTGGGGACCACTCAAACTTTTTATCTTTCTTGAGAAGTTCCGTGAGGGGTTTAGCTACTTTGGAGAAGTTTTCAACAAAGCGACGACAATAGCTGGCTAGACCAAGGAAGCTCCTAACTTGTTTCAGGTGGAGTCCAGTCAAGAACGGCCTTAACTCTCTCAGGATTGACAGCAATACCCTTACCAGATATCACGTGGCCCGGATAGGTCACTTTGGCAACCAAAATTCACACTTGGAGAACTTGGCATAAAGGCAGTGCTCTCTGAGTTTTTCTAGCACAAGTCTAAGATGTTCGGCATGCTCTTCCTCGTTCTTCGAGTAAATAAGAATATCATCGAGGTAAACCACGACGAATTTATCTAAGTACTCCATGAAGATCGAGTTCATCAAGCGGGAGAATGTTGCTGGAGCGTTGGTTAGACCAAAGGACATGACGGTGTACTCGTACTAACCATAACGAGTGACAAAGGCTGTCTTGGGGATGTCCCCGTTTCTGATCTTGATTTGGTGGTAGCCTAACCTCAAATCCATCTTGGAGAAGACTGAGGATCCAGCGAGCTGATCATACAGATCGTTGATCCTGGGGAGCGGATATTTGTTCTTTATCGTGACCAAATTAACGGGACGATAATCTACAACCATCCGGTCCGTACCATCCTTCTTCTTGACAAAGAGGACGGGGCAAGCCCAAGGAGAAGAACTAGGACGGATGAAACCCTTTTGCAAGGACTCATGAAGTTGTTTCTTAAGCTCGGCTAGTTCTAAGGGTGCCATTTTATAAGGTCTCCTACAGATTGGAGCGGTTCCTGGGATAAGATCTATGACGAACTCTACATCTCTGTCAGGAGGAACACCTGGCAGTTCCTCTGGAAAGACATCCGGAAAGTCACGAACTACCGGAATATCTTCAAGGTCTGGAAGAGGGCTGGCATTAAGAGAATAGAGCTGACGCCTTGCAACTCTAGTGGAGACAGTGACTATCTTGCCAGATGGGTGTGTAAGCTGAACGGACCTGGTGTAACAATCAATCTTGGCATAATGAGCTGTCATCCAGTCCATACCCAAGATGATGTTAATATCTGTAGACTTGAGGGCTATAAGTGATGCAAGGAATACAAGTCTGTCTACAAGGATTTCGTTACCATGGCTTACACTAGAAGTTTGCCATTTGGATCCAGGAGTTTGAATGACTAGTGGAGAGGGTATATCACAAAATGACATGTTGTGCAAGTTAGCATAGCTTTCGGAAATGAAGGAGTGAGACGCTCCAGTATCGAACAAAACCGATGCAGGATGACAGTTGACAAGGAGTGTACCAAGAACGACATCCGGATCATCATGAGCATTTCTAGCTGAGACGTGATGCACACGTCCACGTTCAGTGGGAGCTGACTTGACACTGATCATCTTGCATGGTGGCTTAACACAACCAACAGACTTCTCGCGCTGGGGTGGAGCATAGCTAGACTGAGAGCAGTCACGTGCATAGTGTCCTGGCTTCCCGCATGTGAAGCAAGTCCCTGAAGTTGGACGTGGACCCGCACTGACAAGCAGTCTACCAGTAGGCCTGGGTGGAACATACGGCTGAGCTGGGGAAGGCACCACATAGGATGGTCTTGGTGAATATCCGGAAGGAAGAGCGGATTTTGGAACCCAAATCCGGCGCTTCTGAGGACCAGAACTGGAGGAAGATCCCAAATCATGGGTGTGCTTACGAGACTCCTCGTAAGTGAGCTGAGTTGTCTCTGCATTAATAGCCTTGTTCACCAGAGCTTGGAATGTATCGCAATGATGCAGGTGGAGATCACGACGCAACTTGGGGTTGAGACCCTTCCGGAACCTAGCCTGCTTCTTGGCGTCCGTAGACACCTCTTCTGAAGCATAGCGAGCGAGGTTCTCAAACTCTCTACTGTAAGCATCAACAGCCATCTTACTCTGGGTGAAGCTACAGAACTCTTCTCTCTTGTGATCGATGAGGGCCTGAGGAATGTGATGCTCGCGAAAAGCCTCAATGAAATCCCTCCAAGTAGGAATCTGGCCAGCTGGAAGCATAGCCTCATAGTTCTGCCACCAAAGACTAGCAGGACCTTCCAGGTGGTATGTGGCATAGGTGACCTTTTCATCTTCAGCTACGTTCGTGGAACGCATCTTATGAGTGATGCTACGGAGCCAGTCATCTGCATCGAGTGGCTCAATAGAATGATGAAAGGTAGGTGGGTGCAAGCGAATGAAGTCATGAATGGTTGCAGACCCTTTGAACCAATGTGCGGTGTTCTCTTCGATACGTGCCAACAAGCGGTTAGACTCACGCTTGTTCCTCTCCATCTCTAACATGAACTCTGCCAACGAAGGCTGGTCGGGAGGATACTCATCCCTACCATCTCCGTGGTTCTGGCTACGAACAACAGAACTTTGCTTAGCTGATGACATCCTGAGAAACGAAATGAAGGACGGAATCAGCATCAACTATAGGCTATAGAATGTAGGATAAGGGGATTAGTATCTCTCAAACTACTAGGGCAATTCCGGCAGCATAACGGCAGTAAAATGCTCAGAATGAGACATCGTGCTAAAAATGGAGTAGTAACATACTCAACATCACCACTCAAGGTTCCGAGATCATACTAAGCAGGTTACACCGTAGGTACTTGAAAACTGGGGTATGACTCTGATCAACCAATCCTATGGGACTACAGAGTAGTAACACGTGATCCTGATAGACGGAAGAGAATGCCTAGTTCCTTAACCCCGCAGGAAAGATAGGATGACTCAGATCAGAAGGCCATGAGGTATAAGGAGTAAAAAGAGCCTTACATTCCATCCCACAATCAATTCCCTTATATAACTAAAGAATTTCTAGACTCAACTTCGACCAGTTTGGCTTGGTAATCCTATAGGCAGTCAGGCTCTGATACCAAAGCTGTCAGGACCCCGACTCAATGCCACATCGATCTAGCATGTAACACCTCATATAACTTTGTGGCCTCACGCACGGTATCCCCACGGGTGTTGCCTTACCTTTGCCCGGGACCGTTTGCGCCTTTTGGCACACGTATATGATAGTGTCGCTAGCATCCATATGATAAGGAGCCCGAGCTGACATGGCTAGTCATAAACCCAAAGTGGCACTAACTTACAGGGACATGCATACATGACCCAGCAACGAACGTGTCGGTCATCAGCGAGTGAATCCAGGCTGTAGCGCTGGGCTAGCAGGACTCCGGTGAACCGGGCTGTAGCGGGCTAACAGGACTCCGGTATTCATCGCATGACATTTCCCCGAAGGGACAGACACAGGAACGAAAAAGGACACATGCCGGCCAGCCTAAGTGTTCCGGAGCAGTAGCACGCTACCATGGCTCAGTGGAAGCACTAGGAGACATTTCCCGGTAAGAGAGGCTACTAAGGATAAACAACTAGATAGTCAGATCCCACACATAGCAATACACATTACACGTACGCATAACATGCAAGTATGTGTTGTACAACATGGCATCACAGCATAACTCAACAACTCATATAGATAAGGCTCAAAGAGCCATCATAGCATTTATTGCAAACAGGGGTCACAAGACCCATCATACAGAGCATACAAGCAACAAGCGGAAGCATTACATGTCTGGGTACAGACATCTACAAATGAAAAAGGCTGAAGAGCCTGACTATCTACAACATCCGATCAAGATCATAGCTGAGGTACAAGCTACTTGTCGAAGTCCACGAGAACACTAGTAAGACCGAAGCCTCCGGTGCAAAAACATAAATAAAGCAACATGAGTACAAAGGTACTCAGCAAGACTTATATCAGATCCTATCATACATGCACTTGTATCAAGAGGGTAATGTGGGGTTTAGTTGCAGCAAGCCAGCTTTGACTCTGTGGCTATCCTGTTCTATGACTACCAGAACTTCTTTGAGGTGATATGGCGCACACGAGTCCACTAATCACCACACAATACACTACTATGGATTCATCCCCGTCTCCCTACGTGAAGGCCATCCATAGCACTCACACTATTCTTGAGCATTTTATAGTATCCACTTCAAGTTGTCTATGTACCATGTAAGCATCCAAGAAGTCCGTATCCGCGGACCCGGCTATTCGAATAGATCATGTTAACCCTGCAGGGGTGTACTTCTTCACACACGCTCTCGCCACTTACCGCCATGCACACGTCATGTATCTCGGCAACCTTCAAGCAGAAGCCTGGCGAGGGCGTCGGCCACGACCTGACTAACCACACAAGACTCTAGCCCAGGTTTATCGCCTATTCGGGTTCCATCCGCAAGGAGATCCGGCCGGGGTGTCGCCCACGGCCCCAAACGATGTGTGCAGGGTTCCCGAGCCCACCATCCGGGTGCCACTTGGTACACCAGGCCACGTGTGCCTAGTCTGTCCCAAGCCCACCCTGTCGGGTGCCACTTGGTAGAAAAATAGCACTACCTACAAACACCAGAAACTAGTTGTGACTCCTGGACAGAGACCAAGTTGGTTAATAAGTCGAGAGAGTCAATTAAGGATCCCAATGTGTGGTAGTATCGAGTCATTGGACAACATACATAGAACTCAGTGCTTAAGGACTGTTCCAGTGAGACAACCCACCATGTACTCCTACATGGCCTCCCACCGCTACCTTTACCAAATCGCGTTCACACACTTCACTCTCAGCATCACAACATAGAACTGCACTCCAATTCATTCCCAATGAATCAGACCTGACACAACTCTAAGCAATAGCAGGCATAGCATGGTAGGGACACAACATGGCTCAATCAACTCCTACACATGCTAGTGGGTTTCAACTATTTACTGTGGCAATGACAGGTCATGCAGAGGAATGGGTTCAACTACCGCAACACAAAGTAGCAGATGAATCTTTGTTGTCCTAATGCAATAACTAAGAGCAGGAGCGAGAGAGTAGGATTTTATCGGAATGAACAAGGGGGTTTGCTTGCCTGGTAGATCAACAAGGAAGGCACTGCTCCTCAGACAGGTACTCTGGAACACTCTCGGGAGCAGGACCTATCGAGAAGGAACGATGTCGACAATCAATACACAACATATGCAACAATATGATGCATGATCATGGCATGTAGATGTGATGTTGTTTGGCTAATGCATCTAGCATTCTATTTGGAAGAGATCCATTTGAACCAAGGGTTCAAATGCAACTCTAAATTAAGTCTCTTAAAATGCCATAATGTGTTTTCTCATATACAGCATGTATAAATTGGTTTGTCATGCATGAAACTAGTACAGATGGAAAGATTGCATTTTTCTGATAATTTTTCATATATAAATTATTTCAATCTGAGCTACGGTTGAATTTATATGAATTTTTGAAGTTTTGAACATTTTCTAGAATTCCCTGTTTAAAAATAATAATTCCAGAAGAAGGATAACTGCGTCTGCATGACGTCATGCCTGCGTCAGCAGGCCAGCGGCGCTGACTGGGTCAAACCTGACGTGTGGGGTCCACACGTCAGTGTCTCAGTTAACTAACAGAGTTAGTTAACTCTAATACTAACCTAACTACAGATTAGTAGGGTAGGGCCCACTGTCAGTGTCTCTAGGGGGGGTAATTAGTGCCTAACTGGAGACCATGTCAGCCCGCTGAAGTTTTGGCCGGCGGCGACCAACAACGCGGCGGCGACTCGCCGGACTTGCGCTACGAGCGGCGGCTGGTCGCGCGGAGACCACCGGGGCGTAGGCCGTCATCGTCCGCGTCCAGGGAAGCAGGTTGGAGGCTGCGGGGGCGCCGGAGCTCGCCGGAGCGGGGCTCGAGGCGGCGGCCGGAGTTCGGCCGGGTGCGTGCGGGTGATGCAGGGCACGGCAGGAGCTGCGGGCGGCGGCGTTGGCCTTCTGGGAGGCTGCTGAGCGCGGTGGCAGGTGCAGGCGCGGGCTACGGTGGCTCTGGCCACGACGGGGAGGTACCACGGCGGCGCGACCGCTCGGGTCCGGCGGCTAGTGTGGCTACGGCACGAAATCGAGCGCGAGGAAGGAGGGGAGGTGGAGGAGAACTCACGGCGGATCCAGCGAAGGCGTCAGCGAGCTCGGGGAAGCTCTGGTGCGGCCGGAATGTCGTCGGCGATCTCGGGCGGCCGGAGGCGAAGACGACGTTGGTGGCGGCGATGTAGAGCGTCCGAAGTCGCTTGACTCGGTGGAGAGGTCGAGGGAGTCGCGGAGATGCTCGTGGACTCGTCGGAGAGGCGAGGTCGTGGCGGTGGGCGCGACAACAGCGAGCGGCGGCGACGGTAGCGTTCGGGCACGGTGGGGAAACGGCGAGGGAGAGAGTAGGAGGAGAGTGAGCGGGGCGTGGGGTGGCGCGTGGCGTCGCGCGGGGCATCCAGAATGACGAGAGGGAGGACAGGCAGGCAGGGAGGGAGGAGGTGGCGCGGCGCGGCGGTGCGCGCGCGTCGGGCACGCGCCCGTCCTCCTGTCGGGGAGGAAGACGACACAGGAGGGGGGGCCAGGTGGGCTGGGCCAGCTGCTGGGCTACGCGGTGCCGGGCTAGCACAGGAGTTGGGCCGCAAGTAGGTCCAGGTAAGGTTTTTCCCTTTTTGTTTCTTTTCTAATTTTTGACATTTGTTTTGATTTAATAATAATACTAAATCAATTTATTTTCTTATGCCAATTTTTGTAGGAACTAGTGGTATTATTCCAGAACTCCCCAACAAGTGGCATAATTTTTGGACATATATTAATATATATAACTAATATATTTCCAATGCAAATATTTATGCATTAATTCCAAATGCCCAAAATAAATACTTATGAGCTCCCAAAAATATTGGCTTGATTTTTATCTGTGTCCAGTATTTTTATAGGGCAACATGAGCATTTTCTTGGACCTTTTTGGAGCAATTTTTATTTGGGTCATTTCTAAAAATGATTCTGAGGGTTCACAAATCCTCATTTCAAATTTAAATGGAATTTAAACATGATGCACAAATGACTAGCTAGTCTAGGTCATACCAGAATTAGGGATGTGACAACTTCATCCACAACAAAAAGGGCCTCCCATCCGTGATATCTCCGGCTTCACGAAGCTCCTCCCTTATCCCTCTAATTTCATAGTGGGTTTCCATGGCTGCCTCCAAGGCATTCTTCAGGTCAGCCGCTTTCGCTTGGCTTTCCTTTTTGAGGAGCTCATAGCGGTCGGTGGCATCTTTCAGCTCAATAGCCATCTTGGCTATTTTTTCTTCGCTCTGGCAATGAGCAGCCTGTTCGGCTCTTAAATCTTCGACCGCCTTCAGGGCGGCCGCATCACTTATTCTGGCTTGTTCATTGGCTCGGGCAAGTTCCGCCCGAAGGGTCTCCACGGTGGCAACTCCATCTGTAGTCACAGCATATTGTGGATACTAGCATCATGCTCCTCTTAATATTTGCTGATAAGCCGAAGATACATACCATGTGCCTCATCAAGCCGCTTGTTCACAAGCGCGATGTTGACATCTGCCACGTCAAGTTGCCGCTTCAGTTCGGCAAAACCAGCAGTCCGGTTAGTCGCCGGACCCTCCACCGCCTGCACCTAAAAGCAGCGCGATCATTACCTGGGACTACGATCCTCTGTTTGCCGCCTCTCGACGGCAACCAGAGTCTGAGGGGCTACTATCTATACAGAGCACAACTAGCGTGTGCGGTACCGCCAAAAATACATATATTATTTTGCGTACCTCAAAGCCTCTTAGCAGACTCATAAAAGCTTCATTCAAACTGCTTTTGGCGGATGAAATCCTCTCAACCACCATACCCATTAAGGTATGATGTGCCTCTGAGATAGCCGCTCACTCCAAAAGACCCATCAGTGTGTCCGATCGTGTGCCAGACAATCCCGGACTCTTTCTATTGCTCTCGTTGGGAGCCGAATACTCTAGACTTCGGGCAGCCGGAGTGTTAATTTTTGGCCTTGGCGGATCAAGAGAAATCCCCCGTGACGACACCTCGGGGACGTCCGCCCCATGTGGCGGGGAGGCAGGAGGAGGCGTTTCGCTCTCCATCATCTCCGGAAGAAGATCCCCCGAAGACGAACTCTGTGGAGAAGGGCTACGAGCTGGACTGTAAGATATATGTCTCTGTTATTATTCTCAGAGATAAAACAGGATATATTTACCAAAGTACTTTTTTTACTTACAGCTCGGTTGAGGGCTGGCACCCTTGCAGGCGTTGTGCGGTAAGGACGCCCTCTGGGGCAGGGCCCCCTGGTGAGGGTTTCTTCCCTCGTTTGGAAACGTCCGTTTCCAAGTCTTCAGAGGCGGCCCTTTTCTTCCCGTGAGGAGAGGGGATTTTAGATTCACCTCCCCGATTATCCTCCTTCGTGGAGGCACGCATCTTCTCCTGATGGCACCTGATACGGTGCGCGCTCAAGAATCCTGGTTAATAAAGGATCCTGCGAGCCTTTGGGAAGGGGGGACGAACACCTGATCCTCTCCGCCTTTCTTATCCAGTCTTGGCAGAGAGCAATTTTTCAGAATGATGTTGTAACAAACATAAAGGACGGCATGTTCGGTAGCGGAATTACTTACTTGGGTATCTGTATGGTTGCAGTTGACACCCGCATCCTCGGTGGTGTCCGTACACTTTATTCGTGATCAGAAGAGCAATCCATACATCTCTTTGAGTGTCACGCCGAAGAATTGTTGAATGGTTCGCGGTCCTTCCGGGTTGAACTCCCACATACGGAGAGATTGACGTTGGCATCGCAGGACCCGACGAACCAGCATTACTTACATTACCTTGACAAGACTGACATCCCTCTTAAGGAGGTCTCGGATGCGGTTTTGCAGTGTCAGCACGTCATTAACTGGCCTCCGGTCCAGCCCCTTGTTGACCCATGATGCCAGTTGAGGCAGAGGGCCCGAGCGGAATGCTGGAGCGGCCGCCCGCTTTGTACCTCGGGGAGCTGTGATGTAAAACCACTACCGTTGAAGTCGAAAACTTCCATGAAGGAACCCTTTGGCCATGGGGCATCGGCGCCTTTGCTTATTATAGCGCCTCCGCACTCCACGTGACGCCCGCCAATAATCTTCGGCCTCACATTGAAGGACTTGGGCCATAGGCCTAAGTGGGGGTGATGCGTAGGAAGGCTTCACACACGACGATAAACGACGAGATGTGAAGGATGGAATCCTGAGCTAGATCATGGAAATCTAGCCCGTAATAGAACATGAGCCCTCTTACAAAGGGATCAATACTAAAACCTAGCCCACAGAGGAAGTGGGAAATAAATACGACACTCTCATTGGGTTCGGGAGTGGGGATGACCTGCCCTTGAGCAGGCAGCCTGTGCGAGATTTCGGCGGTGAGATACCTGGCCTCCCTAAGCTTCTTGATGTCCTCCTCTGTCCCATCCACCGGCCTCGAAGGTTGGATCCGGACATGGTTGAAGGTCCGAAGCGCTTAGCTTGATCCTTGGGTGTTGGAACTCGAGGTGAGGGAAGGGAAGATCGAGCGTGGGAAGAAAAGGACAGGCCTTGGCCGCCTTATATTAAAAAAGCGTCGCGTGGCCGTTTGGAACTTGCCTAAAATCAAGGAGTCATATTAAACAAATGCGTTTGGTTTACCCACACCTGTATTGATGAGAATCCCATGATAAGGGGAACACGATCTCTGCTTTGACAAGACGTGCCAATAAAACTGCCTCGCAACACGTGTAGTGGCTGGTTGAGAAAAACGGTTCGAATAATGACCGGGCCGTGGCATGATGTCACGCTATGAAAAGTTGTCGGCAGATTAGATTTGTGGAATATTGTGCTCTCTACGGCAGTATGTGGAATTTGTTTTGCAGAGCTGGACACGATCCTTGTGTTCAAAATATTCTATGGAGTATTCGGAGAAGGAACCCGCCTTGCAATGCCGGAGACAATCTGCACGCCGTACTCATCGTCATTGAAGCCTGATTCAGGGGCTACTGAGGGAGTCCTGAATTAAGGGGTCCTCAGACTATGAAGATACAAGATTGAAGACTTCATCCCGTGTCCGGGTGGGACTCTCCTTTGCGTGGAAGGCAAGCTTGGCAATTCAGATATGTAGATCTCCTTCTCTATAACCGACTCTATGTAACCCTAGACCCCTTCGGTGTCTATATAAACCGGAGGGTTTAGTCCATAGGACAAGAACAATCATAATCATAGGCTAGCTTCTAGGGTTTAGCCTCTACGATCTCGTGGTAGATCAACTCTTGTAATACTCATATCATCAAGATCAATCAAGCAGGAAGTAGGGTATTACCTCCATCGAGAGGGCCCGAACCTGGGTAAACATCGTGTCCCCCGCCTCCTGTTACCATTAGCCTTAGACGCATAGTTAGGGACCCCCTACCCGAGATCCGCCGGTTTTGACACCGACAGCGGCCGCCTACAAAGAGGGCGATGAAGCGGGTGAGGCGTTGTTTGGCGAGACCGAGGACGAGGCAGAGGACAATGCCAGCTCCAACGAGTGCCCGCTTCCCTGGCGTCGACGAGGCCCTGCTCCGCCGAGGCCCCGCGGCACCAACAACGAGGCAGAGGACACCGCCGGCTCCGCCGAGGCCCCGCCCCGCCAACAATGAGGCAGAGGACATCGCCGACTCAGCCGAGGCCCCACCCTGCCGGCAACGAGGGGGAGGATTTCCATCGCTCCGCTGAGGCGCCGCTCGCCGGCAATGAGATAGAGGACATGGACGGCTCCACCAAGGCCCCGCCCTGCTGCCAACGAGGCCGCGCCACACAGAAAACCAGGAAGAGTAGAACACGGTAGGTCGCCGCCGCTCGGGTCCAAGTAAGGCCACCGCTGCTACCCTCCGGTTGAAGCCAAGCTAGGCGGGTTGACCATTGACGGTCGGTTAGCTTCTTGGCGGCAACGTGGAGTCGGAGAGCTGTGTTGGAGAAGAACGCTACTTCTACTTAACTAATGGTGCAGTTGGCTCACTGACACGTGGGCCCAACAGGACACATGTTAGTTACGCAACTGCACCTATAGTTAAGTCACTGAAGCTTCTGTTCGGCTCAGCGGGACACAGGTGGGTCGCTTCGGTTAATTAATTATACCTCCAGCACACCACTTTTTAGTTGAAGAATGTATGAAATGTAATGAAATCTGGCATGTTTATATGAAATCCGACCGTGTATGAATGAATTTATTTCGATTGGTACGAATTCCTGTATCACTGACATTGGATGAACATGCAAAACAATACGTACTAGCATTATTCCCAGGGTGATCACCTTGTTTGCAGAAGTTTCACATGTACTCCCTCCGGTCCTTTCTAGTCTGCATACAAGTTTTGTCTGCACTCAAAGTATCTCTACTTTGACCAATCTTATAGAAAAAAGTATGCACTTTCACAATGTGTGAAGTAAAAAGGAACAGAAGGAGTACAAAGAGTTTGAGCAGCTTTTTAGCGTTTCTGTACATTGCAATCAAACACACAGGGCTGGTAATTCATAGAGAACATTCAAAACAATCGGTGATTATGCATCTCAGTGACTCACATGTCAGAGGCAATATTTACTTCAAAATTAAAGAATAAAGAAAAAATTGATCGACACTGCTGACAGCAAAGGGCGTCCCATTCGAAAATATCAAACGCATGTCTTGCTAAATTCAATGAGCAAAATTTGACAAGGTTGTCCCATTCCAAAATATCAAATGTTTAGGTTGTGGAATGGGCAGGGTTTGCCATCAGTCCGGACATTGAGATGGCACCTCGTGCTAAATAAAACTAACTGTTCTTTTTGTGTAGTTCCACCAAAATCAACCAAATTCGCCCGTAGCTTGTATGATTTCACCCTTATATGTTGCAACGCCTTGAACTTATCGGCACCTCCTTTCTTGTGGTGGAAATGAATGATTCGATGTATTCATGAACACTTTGTGCAGTTCCCATTGAAATCAAGCTGAGCACCCCTATTTGCACAAATACCAAAAAAGTGACCAGTATAAAGCAAACTGTACTATGAATTGACAGTTTAAACAGGAACCTACATGGTCCATGTAGAGCACACTTTTAGAGAAATGGAACTCGCCAGAAAGAATCCTAGAAGAACATTGTCCTCGCGCATCACAACAAAAAAATGGAGATTTGTCAGTCCTTCTGAGCTGAAGTTAGTTTGGTCTTGTGGGGAGTAATGTAACCATCCTTCAACTGCTCCTTCTGATGAGAAGATAGACATGGCTTCTTCATCCTGGCATAATCAGAACTAGTCACTTACCGTACTCCATATTCTTCTTCAGAGGAAGATGATCCCGTTGTGCAAAGACAAGAGGACAACTAAATGCTAGCATCCCTATTTGCTCGAAAAAAAGGAAAGGAAATATTTAAAATAGCACAGATGAAGCACTTCTCAAGGACAATACCACTTTTTCATGACAGTATCTAAACAGTAGCACAACACCAACAGAGATGACAAAGCTCAATCATATGGATGAAATCAGTGGGCGAGTACCAACCTTTGTCAGGAGGCTTATTGTGTAGAGCATACAGATGAAGCACTTCTCCGGAACCATCTATTGATATCTACTGTGGAGGCCATGCTTACTATCTATTCCTCAATTAGTTTAATGTTTCCAACATCTTCTTGTGTAGTTCCACTAAAATATATGGTATCTTAAAAGAAGATCCCCGTTTGGACAAGTAGAGATAATTACGTATTACATTAAGAGTGTCATCAAATCAGTGGCAAAACAATTGCTCGTTCCAGACATAGCAATAAATTAAGATGCAAAACTATATCATTACTTGTGTCATCACAGTTCCAGTCCTTCATTACAGCACCGGGAGTTGACTTTGTTCTTCTTCCGCTTGTTCTTCCCCTTCATCACTTGGTTCAATAACAGACAAGCTTCGCCTTCAATGTAAGATTTGGCATGTCAATTAGGGAGCACAAGTATAGCACTAAACAATGACATTAATTTTCTGATGAAAGTGCCAAAATACAGGCCAATAGTTGTGAAATATCCTTATCTTACCTCAATGGGATATTGCGGTGCACATACAGATTGGAAGTCTTGTCTCCATTTGTGCAGTTCACTAAAATCAAGCAACATTACCATACAAGTAGCACAACATATGAAAGCACACTGCAGAATCATGTGAAAGAAGGCTAGTACTGACCTCTCATGATGCGGAATTCAAACAACTCACAAGAAGAAGATCTGAACCAAATTTGCCAACATGGATAGGAAGTAAGATCTCCTCTTGTGCAGTTCCACTAAGATCAAGCAATCAAGAAACGTTGTCGGTGTGACATTTTGGTTAAACTGCACAAAACACTCTTAAAACAAAAGTGTTTTGTGCAGTGCAACAAAAGGTCACAATGGCAACGGGGTGAAGTAGATAACCCTGTTTACACAGAGGTGCAAAGGAAACAACTAGTTGTCAATAACGGTGGATTACACAGAAGCCAACAAAAAGAAGCATCTACCTTATCTAAATGGGAAAGAAAGCAAGACGGTAGCATTTCTCAAACGGTGGCATTGATTAATATTAAAATAGAGATTATATTAACAATAAAATTCGTTAAACATGTAATTTGCTTTTAACTATGGCATTGCATCAATTTTCCAGTGACATTATTAGAGTGTGTTTGTTTACGGGGACATTTTGGTGTAGGGACTAAAAAAACTCCGTGTCAGTCCCATCTAAACCAAACAGGAGGGACTTTTAGGGACTAAAAGTGGGCATTTTTGGAACTAAAGAAAGAAGACCCTGAGGGAGTCTTTTTGGGACTTTTTCCAACAGTTACCCCTGCCATGCATTGCACCTTGTCTCTATTAGTTCATTACTAGGGGTAACATGGTATTTTAGCATGTCATTTAATAACCTCTAGTCCATGTTTAGTCCCTGGAACAAAGCAGGTAAGGACTAGGGAGTTTTTAAACAAACAGGGCCTTAGATTAACAACAGCTAAAGAGTTGCACGGGACAGTGGATGCACCAGCACCATGTGCATCTACCGATGTACTATGGTCATGCACAGTCTGTTGCAACAAAGAACAACAACCAAGGAGCATATTTGTGTTGGTCCCAGTTTTGTTATCTTTAGACACCTTTCCCAATGTGAGTGTAGCAAATCTAGTCCTGCTCAAACTAGCCTTGTCCCCCTAAGCAAAAGATCAGTTCATTACAGATGTGCGTACTGTGTTTCTCATTGTTTTCCCTTCTCGACCAACATAGGTGCTGGATAGCCAGTCTATACTAGTACTTTCGCCCCTTCCTTTGCTCTTTGAACCACGTCCTAGATTTATGCGATACAACTTTCCCCACTACTTTCCCCAATTCTTTTCCTCTTTGAACCACGTTCTAGATTCATGCTATACTACTTTCCCCCTTCCTTTCCTCTTTGAACCACTTTTCCCACTACTTTCCCCCACTCCTTTCCTCTTTGAACCACATCCTAGATTCATGGTATACATGCAGCTAGAGCAATGCATGTGGAATAAGTAAATTATACCTTAAGGTTCTTGGGGCGTGGTTCGGTGGGAGACGGGACGGCGACGAAGAAGAAGGGGTCGGAGGCCCTCCCGCGCTGCTACTAGGTGAAAGTGAACAGTTGCGCCAGTAGTGGATTCCCTCCCTCGCCGACGGCGACAGCGTTAAGCCTCCTTCCCTTCCCGGCGGATGGATCCTGCCGGCTCTTTGAGCAGCAGTGAGGGGATAGAGAGGCCAACAAAGTCTTGTTTAGATCTGGAGAGGGTGAGAGAGTGTGAAGAGAGCAACTACAAGTGTTGAGGCTCCAGCGTGTATATATATACTGGAGAGAGAGAGTGAAGCGTGCAAACCCTAGAAAACAAGCACCGAGGTTGCAGCTTATACATGATGAGGTGATTATAAAATCACTGCGAGATTGTATAGCTCCATATCCATCCATTTTGACCAGTCAAAGAATCCTCCTGGCACAAATTATGCTCAAGTGTAGTTATCGAACCCGATACCTCAAGTTTTTTTTCGAGTGGAACTCGAGACCTCAAGTTTGATGAGCGAACAGGCTAACCAACTACACAACCCTCCCATTATGTTCAACGAGAGGGAAACAACCTTTTATACATTCCTTCATTCGTGTAAAAAGCATGCCGTGTTTTTTTGTGTGTGTGGGAGTCATTGGGATTTAAATCATAATCGTGTCATGTGGCTTTGGTGGTAAGACTATCCACAGTGGTGCAGAAATAATGCAGCCTTAATCACCTTACCTCTCTCCACGTAGTACATTGGGCCCCACCAGTGAGAGGGTGAAACAAACAAATTAATAAGAAAAATTAAAAGTGCCAGCAGTGTATCTTACCTCACACATCTCGCTACTGCCCGGGAACACTATCCAATTGATCCCTCTGTTCGCTCACGTACTATTTTAAGTGAATCCTTATTATAACATGCACACAATTTTGGGCACTTGTATTCGAGCTAAGTCAGTGTGCCACCGTATCTCATACTTATTACTCCCTCCATCTAGGTGTAATAAGTCATGTTAGAAGGTGCAGCGGGACCAAGGTGCGTGTGTGTGTGTGTGTGTGTGTGTGTGTTTAACAGCATGTGTGTGTTAGAGACAGCGACAGATCAACCTACTCCTACAGAGAGATGGTGTGTAGTGTACGATTTTAGCTGCAAGAGTCGGTGCATCCTCTCGTTTCCGTGCGGGTCCGGTAGGGACAGGCGGACAGCTGCCACGCCCGCTCTTGACGAGCCTGGCCCACCCAAAGCCCCTCCATCGCCCATGCGCGCTTCTCGCCCAAAACGGTCAGCGCCACTCCAAAGAATCGGTGCCACATTCATGCCCGGGCAGAGCGGACACGACCTCTCACTCACGCAAGAGTGAGGGTTGCTTCGTCCGTCCAACTTACTGTTGGGTCTTTGTGATTTGACGGCTCATTGGTCTTTATTACTGAGGTGGTAGGACTGCTGGATGTCCCATGCTTTCGGCGAATGGAGGTACTACTAGATTACAATTTTCTCCATTGTTACAATGGAGGAGTCTAAGAGCAGTGAAAACATGCAGGCTCAGTGATTACATGGCCCACCTCACACTATCACCATATTTTCTGGACACCATGCGACACCTAACTCTTTACATAGTACTCCCTCCATTCCTAAATACTAGATGAGTCCCCGCGCGTTGCCGCATAACAGCCGTATATCTCTCTGTGTAAAATTATCGATTTCACAGAACTAAAAAAACTCTATAACCGCATGACAAATGTGGTAAACAAACTAAAAATCTCCCATCATCATTTAGACCATCCCACGTAAGGAAAAAAGATCAGCCAACTCCTACTGCATAATGGGATTATATTTTTCTTTTTGACATGTTAATGGGACTTAAAAGCTCACTTACATGCATGCTACCGGTGCATGCTTGCGTGCAGACATGTTGATGTGATTTAAAACCCACTCACATACATGCCACGGTATTTCTGCATGCTTGCATGTGTCTTAGTGCGGAGCCTCTCAACGTCTAGATCAGACGACTATTGTGAACTGATTTAGTTCATCTAACGGTTATATTAATTTTGATGATGTGGCTCAAGGAGAGGATAGAGAATTCCTAGTGGTGGGGCTAGCTATTACTAGTAGATAAGTCTTTATAGAGATTCCACTAGGTGAACTACATACGGAACAAAATGAATGAATCTACACTTAAAATGCACCTATATACATCCGCATGTGGTTCATGGTGAAATCTCTACAAAGACTTATATTTAGGAACGGAGGAAGTACTAGTATAGTACGTATTGTAATTTATCAGTGAGATAAATTTGTACAATGCTATGAAGCTTCCAGCTTCTGTTATATGTATCTTGCGTCCAAGGTTGCACGTTGCAACATTTCATCAAATACAAAGGAGACTAACATGCATGCTATTGCATCTCAATGATTGACAGATCATAGCAAATATGTACTCCCTCCGTTCCAAAATAAGTGTCTCAACTTTATGCAAACTTTAGTACAAAGTTGTACTTGACACTTATTTTGGAATAGAGGCAGCTAAAGAAAAAAACGATCCATGCAGTCCCTAGACCTTGAACCATGAACCCTAACCAGGCTTCAATTTGCTGGCAACGTTCGAGCTTCCTAAGAAATGAAGTTTGCAACCTTTTGACCATCGAATCATTTTCTGCAGTTTCACCAAAATCGAGATGAGCATCCCTCTGGCAAAGAAATTGAAGAAGCGTGATTAGAATAAGATTATTGGGACTAGTTGATGAGACATAAACTCATCACAAATACAGTATGTAGAAGCCAGTAGAGATATGTGTGGGGCAAAGAAGTAGAGAAATATCCACATGGAGTGATGTGGGCAGCTGGAGTAGTGGTGCAAGCCGGCTGTAAAGGGAGTTGTACCTGAGGGACGTAGCTCAACCTTGAGGAGGGCGGCGGGAGGTGGCAACTGCCCACGTCGCGGCAGTGAGCAAGGGACGAAGGCAACCTCACTGGCTTTGTGAGAGAGAACGGCGGGGACCCTTGATCGGGACGTGCCGGCAGTGGGTTTTCACCGTCGGCAACGCGACCGCATCTACACTAAGCATCCACCCCTTCCCCCGGTGGACGTGATCCGTCGGGATGTTAGAGATGTGGCCACAGTCATTTTGTTTGAGAGAGTGTGAAGAGAGCAACCCCATCAAGCAACCATGTAGGCTGGCCTATCCTGACAATGTATATAGTGGAGCGGTTTCCTTTTCTCTCCATATGAACCTATAATATTGCGTACGCGCCACTGAAGAAGAAGAAAACTTTATTTATAAATGACACGGCACCTACTACTCGTTCCCCTATAACCTTGCACTTGGCATCTCCAAAATATTAACCTTGCGATTGGCTCTTCGCCTCTTCGGGAAGTCAAGCAATAATGGTCGTGCAGTGTATATCGTTCTGGCTATATGAGACCGAATGAATTGCTGCATGTCCACCACGTGGGCGAGGGTCGAGGGGCGAGGGAGAGTGCTACATATGGAGCAAAATGAGTGAATCTACACTCTAAAATACGTCTGTATACATCAGTGTTTGGAGTATGTACTAGTAGTTCATATTGAAATCTACTAAAGGACATATATATTCCAAACAATATGATATAATCTCTATAACGAAGGTAGTAGGGACGAGGAGTAAACGGAGGGAGTAGTAAATTTTTCTCCTCGTCCTGCGAGCCACCGCGCGCATGGGCGAGGGAGCGGGCGTAAGGCAGACAGTACTAAGCAAGCTTCACCTCATCTTGCGAGCCACCGCGCCCGTGGGCGGGGGAGACGGCATACTAAGCAAGCTTCTCCTCGTTCTGCGAGTTGATGGGACACATCAAAAGTACTTCAGTGCATAGAGCCTTGCCTCTAAGGTAGGCCCCACATGGTTTGCCTCTTTATTTAACATAACGCGTCAAGTCACAATTTGTTTGTTCACCCGTGGTAGACCATCCTCCCTCCACCAAGTGGACAACCAGTACACGTGCCAAATTACCATGTGGGCTGCCTTTTTCGTACAGAAATGAGCTCCGCCGTGTACTCTCTTGGGTGTGGTTCGGAAAGAGACAGGAGTATGTGCGCCGTGCATGCACCTCTTCTCTTCGTGAAGGCCCCCCACCTACGTTGGTGTGTATGAGATATACAAACTGCGTTCGTGAGTGTTTTTTGTTTTGGGGTGGGGGTGGGGTGGGGGTGGGGTGGGGGTTGATTTCGTGAATGTATTTGTGGGAATATGTGTCGATGACATCTCAAACAAAATTTTGCATGCAATGTGTGTGAAATGGAGGCCTATCCATATCATATATAGAGGGTCGGGAAATCCACAAGAAGATAGGGAGGGGTCATAGATATCGATAGAGTCGAATAGTGGATCAAGTGGGTGGGTGCGAGATCGATGCAGAGAGCCATTGAAATTGTGTGTGTGTGTGTGTGTGTGTGTGCAAGTCAAATATATAGGGCGATTGACCTACCGGAGCGTCAGAGGGAACATGCCAAGTTTTTGTGTGGCAGGAAGACATGACTAGAGCGCTGATGTATCAGTGTGTGTGGGGGGAGGGGTGGGGGGAGGTGTAGGCAGAGGCCTAACTATAGAGGTAGAACGACTCGTATATGTGTTGAGAAGGAGAGACCCAGCTATGTCTTGAGGGAGATCGGTCTACATCCATACATAACTGAAGGACAGGAAATATGATGAGACAAAGAGAGAGAGGAGAGAGAGAGGAGAGAGAGAGGGGGGGAGAGGGGTAGAGTGCTGGATGGGTGATGGAGTTGCTTCTCGAAGATGGTGGGAGAGGCCTACTAGACAAACTGAGGGTGGAACTACAATGTTATCAATAAGAGTGTGGATGTGTTTCTGTGTGTGCCTGCGCGTGATAGATCTGTCAGGACGCATCCATGGATGATGAAGGGGAACCATGTGTTTGGTAAGCAAACCTAACTAGATCGGTAGATCAATTGTTGTTTGTCGGAGGAAGGGAGAGACATAACTAATGAGGTAGATCGATCGACGCGTGGGTAAAAACGAGTTATATGGACCTAGCTAGCTATATGTATAGCGAGAGATTGGTCGGTGTACGTCCATTTGTTAGAGGCAAATAAGGCCCAGCGAGATGGATAGACAGATAGAATGGAGCTAGGAGGTGGTGCGAGAGGCCCAACTACTAGCTAGATAGGGGGAGGAGTGTGCGGTTGTGAGATCGATGAAAAGAGGGGCGAGAGTTTACATATGTGTGTGTGTGACCGTATGAGAGACACGAGGCAAGGACACATAAAGGAGGAGATTGAAGGTGCGTGTGTATGTTGTAGGCAGGCATCACTGGAGAGGTTTATCGATCGGTGTGTGTCGGAAAGGAGTTGTGGAGACCCTGGGAGAATGACCTAAAGAAAAAAATGAATGTGCCCGGTGGATAGAATGCTGAGGGAGGGGGAGGGCGAGGAGGGTGTGTGCATGCACGAGAGAAAGTTAGTTGTAGCTACAAAGGTTAGAGGATTGTGTGGGTGTAAGAGACTAACAAAGATCATAATAATTTAATTCCTCAAAAAAAACAAAGATCATAATTTGATATGAAAGCGGATTCATATATTTGAATAGGAGATCATAGTGTTTTAAACATATGCATGCATGAATATAGCGGTGATACACGTGTTGTGGACATGTTATACCATAATGTGATAATGCATGGCATTTGCAACTCACAGCTAAATGTCGAACAATCTAAACCATACTATACATTAAACAATTTCACATTTTATTTGAATTTGTGATAATGTGTGGCATTTGCAGCTTACAACTAAATATCGAACAATCTAAACAATACTATATATCGAACATTCTCACATTTTATTTGAATTTGTGGTAATGTGTGGTGTCTACAACTCACATCTAAATACTTGTAGGCGTAGGGGGCGGGGCACCATACATAATGTGATAAACACATTATACATATGAGACATGGTTTAGATTATGAAGATCTAGCTAGAGCTAGAAATGTAATGTGATTTCAAATCAACATAAAGTGGATTCAAAAAATTGAGTTCGAGTTCATATAGTACACATAGTTCATATGTAACTCTAGACTAATGATGTGGTGTGCTGTGAAGATAATACACAAACGATGGTTTAACTTGACAATAATGATGATTGTAGATCTTATTAAAACAGAGAAATGAATTCAAATGCTTTGACTTCACAACAATCATTATTGTAGATCTTATTCAAATAGAGAAACAAATTCAAATTTAGTTCATATTGAAGCGGTAGTATATACGTTTGGAATGCACTTAAACGTTCATTTGAGTAGTAGGTTGCATGCATTATACACGTAGCGAAATATTTTAATTGAACATAACATGAATTCAAAGTTTTGAATGACATTTGTAGTGGGCATTGATTTGGTACGGTACACATTAGGCCTGTCCGGAAATTTCAACCCGCGCCTTGTTAGCCCGAAATATTTAAGATATATCTTTGTCTCGTCGTGCTCCGACAACTCCCTCCATCTCAACCCGCACCTTGCTATTCTGAAATTACAACACGCGCGAAAACTCCCACCTCCTGTGAAATCCTGACACACGAAATGCCTGTGGTAGCCCTGAACCGAAAGAACCGCCTCAAATCGGTGGGGGTACTTTCATAACTTATCCCACATTTCGGACAAGCGCGTCCCTAAGCCATGGTTCCCCACTGCCATCCCATCTGCCCACCCATTCGTACACAGAGGCCGCGAAAACCTGTGACAAAGCCCCACACCCTGCTCCGTCCGCCACCCAGCCGGAGCCTCTTCCCCGACGACGTCGTCCACAGCAACTCCTCGATGACCCTCATCCACCGTACCGGACGAGGATCCTTCGTTGATGTCATCATCCCGCCGGTTCAGCCACCCCATTCTCCACCTCCAAGGAGCTGCCCCAATGTTCCCCTTGTCTTTTGCACCACCTCCATTCCCACACTGCCGTCTTCACCTGCACCACCGGAAGAGCATCATCATCACCGTTTCCTCGGATGAAGCTGCGGCCTAATCGGCGCCACCAAAGAGGTTGTACACTAATCGCCGGATTTGATCTCACGATGCTACCGGCGCTCGGTCCCGAGCTGACACGGCGCGGCTCCATCCACGGCGGCATCGCTGGCCACTTCCTCCACGGCGTCGCTCCCTCGGCGGCGACGTCCACATCAGTAGGAGCTGCTGCTGCTTTAGCTCTCGCTCGCGCTGCTGCTCTGCTCTTGCTCTCAGTCCCCTGTCTGGTCTGCTCTTGCTCGCACTGCTGCTCTCGCTCTTGCTCTTGCTTGCGATGCTGCTCCGTTTTAGCTACACTTCAATCGACTGAATCGACTTTTGGGTCAGTCGATTTTTAGGGGGTGGGGGGC
>NC_041381.1:355037676-355094602 GCF_002162155.2 Triticum dicoccoides | reverse complement strand
GGCTAGAGGGATGGCCGGGCGGCAGCGGACCAGTGGTGGGGAGTGTTTTCGGGGCGGGCAGGGTGGTGCACCGCCGGCCGCGGGCGGCGGGGGGCTGCTGTTTGGCTGGTGGTGGCTGGCGGCTCAGGGGGGGTGGAGGTTGAAGATGAACTGCAGGCCCTTGATTTCATATCCAACGGCTGCAAAATTGACTGACCAGAGATGAAAAAGTCAGTCGACCGACGTGTAGCCTCACCTTGCTAGTACGTTCAGTTTCGACAGCAAAATTTAGTTTCGACAGAAAAATTCAGTTTCGACAGTTAAGTTCAGTTTCGACAGTTAAATTCAGTTTCGACAGTTAAGTTCAGAGATGAGCGGCTGATGTATTTTACATCTAGCACTTTGTGGTTATGTATTTTACGTCATGTATTGGAGATGCTATTAGAATTCCACTCAGGTTAACGTTGTCTCTATTGTCCTGCTTCAGCCTCGGCGTCGTACAACTCACCGGAGCTGCTCCAACGACGAAACCCTCCATCACAGCGGAGCAGTACCTCGGGCTCCATCTCCAGACGCCTAAGATCTTCTTCCCCTCCTCCGACAACCAAGTCAGCCGGAGCATCCTCACCGGCCAACCCAATCATGCTAAAATCGACATCGCTTCGCCAAAGAAGTTGTACACTTGTTGCATCTCTTTTTTTACTCTACATGTTATATATATTGTCCACTGAGCACACGTAGTAACCGGAAATACGATTATTTTATCTGACTATATGACAAGCGTTGAGGTACCTGTCGGATATCGGGTTTCGGCAAAACCCTTAAGGTTCGAACTCTGGGGTGCACGCGAAGATCTTCCACCTACCGGTCCACGTCCCAATGCCTCACTGAGAATCTAAGCTAAATGATGAACAACACAAGGGACACAAGGTTTATACTGGTTCGGGCCACCGTTGTGGTGTAATACCCTACTCCAGTGTGTGGTGTGGTGGATTGCCTCTGGGGCTGATGATGAACAGTACAAGGGAAGAACAGCAGCGTGAGAGGTGTTCTTGTGGTGGTGTCTGCTTGAGAAGGATTCTCTAAGCTCCTGCTATAGATGAGATTCCCACTCTACGATGGTGGCTATCCCTATATATAGAGGCCCTAGTCCTCTTCCTAAATATTGAGCGGGAAGGGCGCCAACAATGGACATTTTGAAGGGGAACATCTAGTACAGGTTATCCTGACTAAAGTTTGTCTTCTGCTGCCAAAGGCACTGGCGATGACGCCGTCTTGGGCTCCACGATGACCTTCGTCCTGCCGCTTCTGCTGGTCTTGGTATCGTTGCACCGGAATGGTAACCTTTACTTGATGCCTTAGTAGTCCACGCCTGTGCTTGCCCCCTTTGCACCAAAGAGGAAACAAGGACACTGCACAGGCTGGCGCCCGCTTGGCGCCTTCCTGGTCTCGATCGTCATGGCTTGCGTCACGAGCACCTCGCAAGGTACCCCTGCCTTGATCTCTCCGCCTCCATGCGAGCCTCCCTGGTGAGGCCGCTCCTGAGGAAGACTTGCGTCGTCCGCCCTGCGAGGCTTGGCCCATCGCGAGGGTATTGAGCTCGAGTTGATGAATATGGGCCGTACCGGGCCACCACTTGAGCCACGCCGTAGGCTACAGGCAGGCAAGTCTGGGGACCCCGTTCCCAGAACGCCGACAGGAACCAAAGGCCCACTGTTGATGATGGCATCGACCATGGAGGCACATGTAGCTAGGGTTCCTCAGGATTAGCACCTTTGGTTCCTGTTCCTGGAGCGCGACTTATCTCCAAAGCTTGGAGCCATTCCTTCGCGAGGTGCCAGACCTGTGTGTTGGCGACTGGGATGTCGCTGGGTCAGGCCTTCGTGAGCTTCTCCTCTCTTCCCCGCACTCCCCTTCGTGCTCTACGTCGTCAGGTCCCGGCCCTCGAGCTAGCTCAGCCGCCGCCGGTATGCCAGGTCGCGATGTCGTGGTCAAGGCCAGGGGGTGAGGGCTGGAGAGCCAGTAAGAGCTCCTGAGTCGCGATGCTCAGGAGCCCCCCTTTTACCGCGCGAGTGGATCGCACGGGTAAGAGAGAGAGAGAGCTCGCGATGGCTTCCCCCATGCTATTCCTCAGGTAGACCCTATAAACCAATATGAGGGAAGCAAAGATTGCCATTACAATTGCCGGCCAGCCATTGGTTGTTCTGAGGGATTGATGAGGGCACTGATGGCCTGGTGAGGTAGCGCCTTGCGGAGCTGCCGCGGCTAGAGCTCGATCACTCAGATTTGTCGACATTGCAGGGACGGACCCATGCACAAGCGTCTTGCCAAAGCGAGCGTCTCCAAAGGAAGGTGTCAATCGAGCAAGCGATTATCATAGGCAGGTTAATCGCAAAGAGCAAATCAGCTTAGATAGATGCAGGAAAGACACATATCACTGGGTCAGACCCAAGCGGCTTGGGGATGATGCAGCCCGACGGGCGCCCCCAACAAGGTAAGCTAAAGACATAAGCAAAACGGATTCATGCCGCAGGGACAGACCCACGCGACCTTGGAATGATGCAGCCCTGAGGGCGCTCCCAACTGAAATGAAACTCGAAAGGTGTCACCTGATATCATTGTAGAGCGAGTGTTGGAGTAGCTGACGACGCGCGGTGAAGAAGCCAGTCCTCACGAGCCTTTGGAGCCCTGAGCCTCGGGAGGCTCTGGAGGTCCGGGCGGCTCCTCAAGGTCCATCTCCATCTCCTCCAGGAACGCCCAGTGCCTGGCCACCTGAGCCTCCAGAATGCTCCTCATCAGGCGCTGGTGAGCAGCAGCCGCATTCAGCAGGCCAAAAGGCATGCGAACGTAGCTGTGAGGTGGACCCTCGCACTGCCCCACGCGCGAAGGCCAGAAACGCTCCTGAGACGCGACTCGGCTGAGCCCTGGGTAGTCGATGCAGACGCGCAGCCCGCCATCCTCACCTGGATGGGGCGCTACACCGGGTAGGCGGCGATCACCGCGCATGACTCTTGATTCCTACAGTTCCTGAATGGTTTTGGTGATGAACTCCTAAGGGTTGGGCCCTTCTTGCTTCATGCTTTCCCGAGGGAAACGTGCCGCGAAGCACGCCTCCAAGTGGTGCCCGTGTGCCTCCCTCGTGAGCTTGGCAAAGTCGGAGGCCCTCCAGGTGAGAGCCCCCGAGCCTTGCCCGAGGAGGGCGCCGGGCGCGCCTTCCTATTCGACGGAGGGAGGAGCCCCTTGGACGGGCGCAGATCCTGGCGCGATGCCTCCGGACGTGCCTGCCTCCTGAGGCCTTGAGCTGGGTGATGTCTTCTTCTTCTTGGGAGCTGCCTCGGGAAGGTTCCCACTCTTGCTGTCTGGGTCCTCAACTGATGCGGCTTGGAAGGCACGCTCGAGAGAGCACACCGCATCCTTCTCTTCACAGGGGACTGTGATGACTTCACCGCTTCCCAGCATCTTGAGGACATTGTATCCATGGTGAGTCACTGCCATAAACTTGGCCAGGGCTAGGCACCCGAGGATGGCATTGTATGGCAGGCGAATGTGGGCAACGTCGAAGTCGAGAGCTCAGTTCGGTAGTTCTTGCGTTGTCCAAAGGTGACAGGGAGGCAGACCTGCCCTATTGGAGTGGTGGAGCCGTCAGTGACTCCTGAGAAAGGCTTGGTTGGCTGAAGATGATCATATGGCACTTGGAGATTATTGAATGTCTCAACGGACAGGACGTTGAGTCCTGTGCCGCCATCGATGAGGGTCCTGGTAACTTGCACGTTGCTGATGACTGGGGAACAAAGTATGGGGAGGACACCAGCTATAGCCGCACACTTGAGTTGATCCGTTGAGCTAAACGTGATGGCGCACGTGGACCACCTGAGAGGGCGCGTGGCCTCGAGCTTGGGGAGGACTGCGTTCACCTCACAAGCAAACTGCTTGAAGATGTGCTGAGAGGCTGGGGCCTGGGCACCGCCCAGGATGCAAGCGATAGCGTGCGGCTCCTGGAAGCCCCCAGCCCCCTCGTCCTAATGATGGTTGTCATTCCTTCTTGGCAGTGGTGGCAGAGGAGGAAGGCCTGCGTTGCCTTGCGGGCGATCCTCACGAGGCTGATCCCTCCAAGCCCCCTCGCGAGGCTGGTCCTGTCAGCGGTCCTCGCGAGGCCGGTCATGCCACCCTTGGCGAGGGCCTCGGTCGTCCCATCGTCCTCCACCTCTTCCTCCGCCTCGGCCGTAGCCATGATCGTTGCGCTCGGGGCGTCGACCGACACGTCCTTCTCGCACGGCCCTGAGCTCTTTGCATTCGTTGGTGTTGTGGGTGTGGAGGTCATGGTACACGCAGTACCGGCTTCCCTTGGACGACTCCGGCTGCTCCCTGCCATGCTTCGCGTCTGGCTGTGCTGCAAGCACAACTGCTCCTTTGTGCTTCACGTCCTTGGCCTTGGCTTTCTTGTCTTCAGGATCAACAACTGGAACCTTGAGAAGGGAGAGGCGTCCCTCCTCAGCCCTTGCGCACTTGGTCGCCGGGTTGAACAACTCCAGAGATGTGCACAGATCCTGGTGGATGGCTAGCTCCTCCTTCATCTTGACGTCACAGACACCATCAGAGAACGCTGAGATGATGGCCTCTTCAGTCACCCTGGGAATCTTGAGGCGAGCGTTGTTGAAGCGCTGGATGTACTTCTGGAGGGTTTCTCCAGGCTGCAGCTTGATGTGGCATAGGTCACCCATGATTGGAGGACGGTCGCGAGTGCCCTGGAAGTTGGCGATGAAGCGGGTGCGCATCTTGTCCCAGGAGGAGATCGTGCCGGGAGGCAGGTTCAGGAGCCAGGTGCGGGCACCATCTTTGAGAGCCATGGGAAACCAATTCGCCATGACCTTTTCGTCTCTATTGGCCGCTTCGATGCCCAGCTCGTAGAGCTGCAGGAACTCCGCGGGGTCGGTAGTGTTGTCATAGCGAGGGGGCAGATCCAGCTTCAACTTGCCCAGCCATGCGACACTATGTAGCTTGGAGGTGAAGGCGTGGCAGCCTGCGGTGGCCACCGGAGCTCTTTGCTGACGCAGGGCTTGCTCCCAGGTATTCCCGCGCGCCGCCGCCAGGGGCAACACGGGGTCTTGACATGCTGGCGCAGGGATGCGGTCATGACGTGCTGGAGCAGGGAGCACGCGAGAACCTTCTTGGGGACGAGGGATATCTTGGCTGCTCCTTTATTGTTGCGCAGGCGCTGGACGCGGTGGGTCTCGTCCAGGGGCCGCACGCCTTGGAGCCAGGGCGCCTTATTATGGAGGAGGTGGTGGAGGCGCCTCCTGTGCTGCGTCAGCCATGCAGGACGGAGGGCGAGGCAGCGAGAGGGACGGTGCAGGGGAGCCCCCTGTGGCCCTAACGAGCTCAGTGATGCGAGCGAGCAACTCATAGAGGTCGTCGACAGGGCGATAGTGCAGGAGCTCGCGTGCCAGGAGCAACGCGGCATGCGCTTCCATGGGGGCGCGACGGGCGTGTGACGAAGAGCCGGCCTTCCCGCCACACCGAGGGATGCAGCGACAACGCCTGTTGCTCATTCCCCGCCGGGCCGGTGGTGGCGTGGGCGGCAGGCGATAGGGCACGATTGGCAGGTCCACCGACGGGAGCCGTCTGGGCGACGTGGCCAGCGAGAGCAGCCCGACGCTCGGCGCGAGCTCGGCGAGCGTCAGCCATGGACACGACGAACGATCGACCGTGGAACAGCGGAAGAAAGATTTCGGCGCAACCCTACCTGGCGCGCCAAATGTCGGATATCGGGTTCCGGCAAAACCCTTAAGGTTCAAACTCTGGGGTGCACGCGAAGATCTTCCCCCTACCAGTCCACGTCCCAACGCCTTGCTGAGAATCTAAGCTAAACAATGAACAACACAAGGGACACAAGGTTTATACTGGTTCGGGCAACTGTTGCGGTGTAATACCCTACTCCAGTGTGTGGTGTGGTGGATTGCCTCTGGGGTTAATGATGAACAGTACAAGGGAAGAACAGCCTCGCGAAAGGTGTTCTTGTGGTGGTGTCTGCTTGAGAAGGATTCTCTAAGCTCCCGCTCTAGATGAGATGCCCCCTCTATGATGGTGGCTATCCCTATATATAGAGGCCCTGGTCCTCTTCCCAAATATTGAGCGGGAAGGGCGCCAACAACGGCCATTTTGAAGGGGAATATCTTGTACAAGTTATCCTGACTAAAGTTGGTCTTCTGCTGCCAAAGGCACTAGCGATGACGCCGTCTTGGGCTCCATGATGACCTCCATCATGCCGCTTCTGCTGGTCTTGGTCTCGTTGCACCGGAATGGTAACCTTTGCTTGATGCCTTAGTACTCCGCGCATGTGCTTGCCGCCTTTGCACCAAAGAGGAAAAAAGGACAGTGCACAGGCCGACGCCTGCCTGGTCTTGATTGTCATGGCTTGCGTCACGAGCACCTCGCGAGGTACCCCTGCCTTAATCTCTCCGCCTCCTCGCGAGCCTGCCTGGTGAGGCCGCTCCTGGGGAAGCATTGCATCGTCCTCCCCATGAGGCTTAGCCCCTCGCGAGGGTCTTGAGCTCGAGTTGATGAAGATGGGCCGTACCGGGCGACCACTTGAGCCACGCTGCTGGCCGCAGGCAGGCAAGTCTGGGGACCCCCGTTCCCAGAACGCCGACAGTACCACGTGATACGTCTCCAACGTATCTATAATTTTTGATTGCTCCATGCTACTCTATCTACTGTTTTGGACTATATTGGGCTTTATTTTCCACTTTTATATTACTTTTGGGACTAACCTATTAACCGAAGGCCCAGCCCAGAATTGCTGTTTTTTGCCTATTTCAGTGTTTCGAAGAAACGGAATGTCAAACGGAGTCCAAACGGAATGAAACCTTCGCGAACGTGATTTTCCAACCGAACATGATCCAGGAGACTTGGACCCTACTCCAAGCAGTGCTAGAGGCAGTAACGAGGGTGGAGGGCGCCCCCTGGGCACGCCCCCCTAGCTCGTGGGCCCCTCGACGCTCCACCAACGTACTCCTTCCTCCTATATATACCTACGTATCCCCGAACAATCAGAACAGGAGCCAAAAACCTAATTCCACCGCCGCAACCTTCTGTATCCACGAGATCCCATCTTGGGGCCTGTTCCGGAGCTCCGCCGGAGGGGGCATCCACCACGGAGGGCTTCTACATCATCACCATAGCCCCTCCGATGAAGTGTGAGTAGTTTACTTCAGACCTTCGGGTCCATAGCTAGATGGCTTCTTCTTTCTTTTTGGATCTCAATACAATGTTCTCCCCCTCTCTCGTGGAGATCTATTCGATGTAATCTTCTTTTTGCGGTGTGTTTGTTGAGACCAATGAATTGTGGGTTTATGATCCAGTATTATCTATGGAAAATATTTGATTCTTCTCTGAATTCTTTTATGTATGATTGAGTTACCTTTGCTAGTCTCTTCGAATTATCCTTTTTGGTTTGGCCAACTAGATTGGTAGTTCTTGCAATGGGAGAAGTGCTTAGCTTTGGGTTCAATCTTGCGGTGTCCTTACCCAGTGACAGAAAGGGTTGCAAGGCACATATTGTATTGTTGCCATCAATGATAACAAGATGGGGTTTTTATCATATTGCATGAATTTATCCCTCTACATCATGTCATCTTGCTTAAGGCGTTACTCTGTTTTTAACTTAATACTCTAGATGTATGCTGGATAGCGGTCGATGAGTGGAGTAATAGTAGTAGATGCAGAATCGTTTCGATCTACTTGTTTTGGACGTGATGCCTATATACATGATCATTGCCTAGATATACTCATAACTATGCTCAATTCTGCCAATTGCTCAACAGTAATTTGTTCACCCACCGTAGAAAATCTATGCTCTTGAGAGAAGCCACTGGTGAAACCTATGGCCCCCGGGTCTATTCTCATCACATCAATCTCTATCACTTTATTTATTTGCTTTGTTTTTACTTTGCCTTTTACTTTTCACTTTGCATCTATCTATCAAAAATACCAAAAGTATTATTTATCATCTCTATCAGATCTCACTATCGTAAGTGACCATGAAGGGGTTGACAACCCCTAATCGCGTTGGTTGCGAGTTGCTATTGTTTTGTTGGATTGATACCTTGGTTCTCAAAAACTGAGGGAAATACTTACGCTACTTTGCTGCATCATCCTCTCCTCTTCGGGGAAAACCAACACAGTGCTCAAGAGGTAGCAAGAAGAATTTCTGGCGCCGTTGCCGGGGAGGCTCACGCAAGCAAGTCAACCATACCAAGTACCCATCGCAATCCCTATCTCTCGCATTACATTATTTGCCATTTGCCTCTCGTTTTCCTCTCCCCCACTTCACCCTTGCCGTTTTATTTGCCCTCTCTTTCCCAATCTCCTCCTCTCTTTCCCGTTTGCCTTTTTCCCTTTGCCTTTCTGTTTGCTTGTGTGTTGGATTACTTGTTGCCATGGCGCAAGATAATACCAAATTGTGTGATTTCTCGAATACCAATAATAATGATTTCCTTAGTACTCCGATTGCTCCTCTTAATAATGATGAGTCTTGTGAAATCAATACCGCTTTGCTGAATCTTGTTATGAAAGATCAATTCGCCGGCCTTCCTAGTGAAGATGCTACTACTCATCGAAACAATTTTGTTGATTTGTGTGATATGCAAAAGAAGAAAGATACGGATAACAATATTGTCAAATTGAAGTTATTTCCGTTTTCACTTAGAGATCGTGCTAAAGTTTGGTTTTCATCTTTGCCTACAAATAGTATTGATTCTTGGAACAAGTGCAAAGATACTTTTATCTCTAAGTATTTTCCTCCCGCTAAGATTATCACTCTTAGGAACGACATCATGAATTTTAAACAACTTGATCATGAGCATGTTGCCCAATCTTGGGAAAGAATGAAATTGATGCTTCGCAATTGCCCTACTCATGGTTTGAATTTATGGATGATCATACAAAATTTTTATGCCGGATTGAATTTTGCTTCTAGAAATCTTTTAGACTTGGCCGCGGGAGGCACGTTTATGGAAATTACGTTAGGAGATGCTACCAAATTGCTTGATAATATTATGGCTAATTATTCTCAATGGCACACCGAAAGATCTTCTTGTAAAAAAGTGCATGCTATAGAAGAAATCAATGTTTTGAGTGAAAAGATGGATGAACTTATGAAGATGTTTGCTCCTAAAAATACTCCTCTTGATCCCAATGATATACCTTTATCTACTTTGCTTGAGAATAATAATGAATCTATGGGTGTGAATTTTGTTGGTAGGAATAGTTTAGGAATCCTTCTAATAATTATGGAAATTCCTACGACAACTCTTATGGAAATTTGAAGATGCCCTCTGAATTTGAGAGTAGTGTTAAAGAGTTTATGAATTCACAAAAGAATTTTAATGCTTTGCTTGAAGAGAAATTGCTGAAAGTTGATGATTTGGCTAGGAAAGTTGATAGAATTTCTCTTGAAATTGATTCTTTAAAGCTTAGATCTATTCCTCCTAAGCATGATATCAACGAGTCTCTCAAAGCCATGAGAATTTCCATTGATGAGTGCAAGGAAAGAACCGCTAGGATGCGTGCTTCCAAAGATGCCTTTATTAAAGCGAGTTCTTCCAATTCCTATGAAAATCAAGATGAAGATCTAATAGTTATTGATGTGTCCCCCATTAAATCTTTATTTTGCAATATGAATCTTTATGAATCGGAATATGATCTTCCTTTACATAGAAGGCGTTCTAAGAATTCGGAGTTTCTAGATCTTGATGATGAATTGGATGATAGTGGGATTGAAATAAATAAAAACCATGATGTTGCTAAACCCACTATTTTGGATCTCAAGGAATTTAATTATGAAAATTGCTCTTTGATTGGTTGTATTTCCTTGTTGAAATCCGTGCTAGATTATCCTCATGCTTATAGTCAAAATAAGGCCTTTACCGAACACATTGTTGATGCTTTGATGCAATCTTATGAAGAAAAACTTGAGTTGAAAGTTTCTATCCCTAGAAAACTCTATGATGAGTGGGAACCTACTACTAAAATTAAAGTTAAAGATTTTGAGTTTCATGCCTTGTGTGATTTGGGTGGTAGTGTTTCTACTATTCCCAAAACTTTATGTGATTTGCTAGATTTCCGTGATTTTGATGATTGCTCTCTAAAGTTGCATCTTGCGGATTCCACTATTAAAAACCTATGGGAAGAATTAGTGATGTTCTTATTGTTGCAAATAGGAATTATGTGCCCGTAGATTTTATCGTTCTTGATATATATTGCAATCCTTCATGTCCTATTATTCTTGGTAGAACTTTCCTTAGAACGATAGGTGCAATTATTGGTACGAAGCAAGGGAATATTCGATTCCAATTTCCCTTAAAGAAGGGCATGGAACACTTTTCTAGAAAGAAAATAAAATTACCATATGAATCTATCATGAGAGCCACTTATGGATTGCCTACCAAATATGGCAATACCTAGATCTATCCTTGCTTTTATGCCTAGCTAGGCGCGTTAAACAATAGCGCTTGTTCGGAGGCAACCCAATTTTATTTTGTGTTTTTTGTTTTTGCTTCTGTTTAGGAATATATAATCCATCTACCTTCTGTTTAGATGTGGTTTTATCTTTTAATTAGTGTTTGTGCCAAGTAGAACCTATAGGATAACCTACGATGATAGTTGATTTGATTCTGCTGAAAAACAGAAACTTTGCAAGCACGAATATAAATTTGTTAACTCACAGGAACGTGCTTTTGCGTTGATTCGTTTTGCTTCTGTTCGATAATTTTTTTTCCATGACTTCCTATTTTGGTATAATTTTTAGAGTTCCATAAGTTTGCATTAGTTACAGATTGGTACAGACTGTTCTGTTTTTGACAGATTCTGTTTTTTGTGTGTTGTTTGCTTATTTTGATGAATCTATGGCTAGTAAAATAGTTTATAATCCATAGAGAAGTTGGAATACAGTAGGTTTAACACCAATATAAATAAATAATGAGTTAATTACGGTACCTTAAGTAGTTCTTTGTTTTTCTTTCTCTAACGGAGCTCACGAGATTTCTGTTGAGTTTTGTGTTGTGAAGTTTTCAAGTTTTGGGTGAATTCTTTTGATGGATTATGGAACAAGGAGTAGCAAGAGCCTAAGCTTGGGGATGCCCATGGCACCCCCAAGATAATCCAAGGACACCAAAAAGTCAAAGCTTGGGGATGCCCCGGAAGGCATCCCCTCTTTCGTCCACTTCCATCGGTAATTTACTTGGGGCTTTATTTTTATTCACCACATGATATGTGTTTTGCTTGGAGCGTCTTGTATTTTTTGCGTCTTTGCTTGTTAGTTTACCACAATCATCCTTGCTGTACATATCTTTTGAGAGAGCCATACATGAATTGGAATTTGTTAGAATACTCTATGTGCTTCACTTATATCTTTTGAGCTTGATAGTTTTGCTCATAGTGCTTCACTTATATCTTTTGAGCATGATAATTTTTGCTCTAGTGCTTCACTTATATCTTTTAGAGCACGGTGGTGGATTTCTTTTAAAGAAACTATTGATCTGTCATGCTTCACTTAGATTATTTTGAGAGTCGTTAATAGCATGGTCATTTGCTTAATGTTAATTTACTTAGTGTTCAAGATATGTGAAACTTTCTTTTGAGTGAATTGAATACTAAGATAAGTTTGATGCTTGATAATTGTTTTGATATATGGAGGTGATAATATCAAAGTCGTGCTAGTTGATAATTGTGAATTTGAGAAATACTTGTGTTGAATTTTGCAAGTCCCGTAGCATGCACGTATGGTTAAAGTTGTGTAACAAATTTGAAACATGAAGTGTACCTGGCTTGTGCATCCTTATGAGTGGCAGTTGGGCACGAGCGATGGTCTTTTCCTACCAATCTATCCCCCTAGGAGCATGCGCGTAGTACTTGATTTTTGATGGCTTCTAAATTTTTGCAATAAGTATACGAGTTCTTTGGACTAATGTTGAGTCCATGGATTATACGCACTCTCACCTTTCCACCTTTGCTAGCCTCTTCGGTACAATGCATTGCCCTTTCTCACCTTGACAGTTAGGTGCAAACTTCCCGGTGCATCCAAACCCCGTGATACGATACGCTCTATCACACATAAACCTCCTTATATCTTCCTCAAAACAGACACCATACCTACCTATCATGGCATTTCCATAGACATTCCGAGATATATTGCCATGCAACTTCCATCATCATTATTATGACATACATTACTTTTGTCATATTGCCATTGCATGATCATGTAGTTGACATCGTATTTGTGGCAAAGCCACCATGCATTATTTTCCATACATGTCACTCTTGATTCATTGCACCATCCCGGTACACCGCCGGAGGCATTCATATAGAGTCATATTTTGTTCTAAGTTTCGAGTTGTAATTGTTGAGTTGTAAGAAAAATAAAAGTGTGATGATCATAATTATTAGAGCATTATCCCAAGTGAGGAAAGGATGATGGAGACTATGATTCCCCCATAAGTCGGGACGAGACTCCGGACGAGAAATAAAAAATATAAAAAAAGAGAAAAAAAAGCAAGGCCAAAAAAAAGAGAAAGGCCCAAAAATAAAAAAATGAGAGAAAAAGAGAGAAGGGACAATGCTACTATCCTTTTACCACACTTGTGCTTCAAAGTAGCACCAAGATCTTCATGATAGAGAGTCTCTCATTTTGTCACTTTCATATACTAGTGGGAATTTTTCATTATAGAACTTGGCTTGTATATTCCAATGATGGGCTTCCTCAAAATGCCCTAGGTCTTCGTGAGCAAGCAAGTTGGATGCACACCCACTTAGTTTCTTTTGTAGAGCTTTCATATACTTATAGCTCTAGTGCATCCGTTGCATGGCAATCCCTACTCCTCATGTTGACATCAATTGATGGGCATCTCCATAGCCCGTTGATTAGCCTCGTCATTGTGAGACTTTCTCCTTTTTTGTCTTCTCCACACAATCCCCATCATCATATTCTATTCCACCCATAGTGCTATATCCATGGCTCGCGCTCATGTATTGCGTGAAGGTCGAATTTTTTTGAGATTATTTGAGTATGAAACAATTGCTTGGCTTGTCATCGGGGGTATAGAAGTTGGGAACATCTTTGTGTGACAAAAATGAAGCATAGCCTAACTATATAATTTTGTAGGGATGAACTTTATGTTGCCATGTTATTTTGAGAAAACATGATTGCTTTGATTAGTATGCTTGAAGTCTTATCATTTTTGTGTCAATATGAACTTTTGTCTTAAATCTTTCGGATCTGAATATTCATCTCACAAGTAAGAAGATTTATATTGAAATTATGCTAAAGTATCACTCCGCATCAAAAATTTCTTTTTTATCATTTACCTACTCGAGGACGAGCAGGAATTAAGCTTGGGGATGCCTGATATGTCTGCAACGTATCTATAATTTCTGATTGCTCCATGCTACTTTATCTATTGTTTTGGACTATATTGGGCTTTATTTTCCACTTTTATATTACTTTTGGGACTAACCTATTAACCGGAGGCCCAACCCAGAATTGTTGGTTTTTTGCCTATTTCAGTGTTTCGAAGAAACGGAATATCAAACGGAGTCCAAACGGAATGAAACCTTCGGGAACGTGATTTTCCAACCGAACGTGATCCAGGAGACTTGGACCCTACTCCAAGCAGTGCCAGAGGCGGTCACGAGGGTGGAGGGCGCCCCCTGGGCGCGCCCCCTACCTCGTGGGCCCCTCGACGCTCCATCGACGTACTCCTTCCTCCTATATATACCTACGTATCCCCGAACGATCAGAACAGGAGCCAAAAACCTAATTCCACCGCCGCAACCTTCTGTATCCACGAGATCCCATCTTGGGGCCTGTTCTGGAGCTCCGCCGGAGGGGGCATCCACCACGGAGGGCTTCTACATCATCACCATAGCCCCTCCGATGAAGTGTTAGTAGTTTACTTCAGACCTTCGGGTCCATAGCTAGTAGCTAGATGGCTTCTTCTCTCTTTTTGTATCTCAATACAATGTTCTCCCCCTCTCTCGTGGAGATCTATTCGATGTAGTCTTCCTTTTGCGGTGTGTTTGTTGAGACCGATGAATTGTGGGTTTATGATCCAGTATTATCTATGGAAAATATTTGATTCTTCTCTGAATTCTTTTATGTATGATTGAGTTATCTTTGCAAGTCTCTTCGAATTATCCTTTTTCGTTTGGCCAACTAGATTGGTAGTTCTTAGAATGGGAGAAGTTCTTAGCTTTGGGTTCAATCTTGTGGTGTCCTTACCCAGTGACAGAAAGGGTTGCAAGGCACGTATTGCATTGTTGCCATGGAGGATAACAAGATGGTTTTTTTTATCATATTGCATGAATTTATCCCTCTACATCATGTCATCTTGCTTAAGGCGTTACCCTGTTTTTAACTTAATACTCTAGATGCATGTTGGATAGCGGTCGATGAGTGGAGTAATAGTAGTAGACGCAGAATCGTCTCGATCTACTTGTTTTGGACGTGATGCCTATATACATGATCATTGCCTAGATATACTCATAACTATGCTCAATTCTGTCAATTGCTCAACAGTAATTTGTTCACCCACCGTAGAAAATCTATGCTCTTGAGAGAAGCCACTAGTGAAACCTATGGCCCCCGGGTCTATCCTCATCATATCAATCTCTATCACTTTATTTACTTGCTTTGTTTTTACTTTGCCTTTTACTTTTCAATTTGCATCTATCTATCAAAAATACCAAAAATATTATTTATCATCTCTACCAGATCTCACTATCGTAAGTGACCGTGAAGGGATTGACAACCCCTAATCGCGTTGGTTGCGAGTTGCTATCGTTTTGTGTAGGTACGAGGGACTTTTGCATGGTTTCCTACTGGATTGAAACCTTGGTTCTCAAAAACTAAGGGAAATACTTACGCTACTTTGCTGCATCATCCTCTCCTATTCGGGGAAAACCAACGTAGTGCTCAAGTGGTAGCACCAGGCAACTTAGCTTTCCATGATGGACTCTCTTGAACACCATCACTATTTATCTCTACGTGTTTGAGCTGTGCATTTGTCGATGGCCCTGGGAGTTGAGCTAGTAGGGGCAGTGGTCTGGGTCCAAAGTAATAGAGGTAGCACAAAAACATTTTTTTAGTGTAGGATTTTCCTTGCTCAAGCCTGCCTACTAGAATCGCTAGTGCTTGAAAGGAAAAGTGAATGAAAAACATAGGAATTGGGAAGTTTCCTATGGTACTACAATTCATGAATTTGGTTCAAAGGAATGGAGCAAAGGAAAACTGTAGGATTTGTTCCTTTAGTGTCTCCTTGAAAGAAAAAACGTAGGAATTTTAATTTTCACTTGTCCTCCTTTTCAAATTCCTATTCATGAAGCACAAGACTAAGAAATAGTAGCATAATAACATTATAACCGTACATTTTCTTGTGGTTTGACTTAATCTCACCATGCTTCTTTGCATCCCATGATCTTCTAATTGTTGTGAATCAAACACCCAGATTGGCAGAAATCCTGTGTTTTTAAATTCTCTGTTTTGCACGTGCATTCCTATCCTATTCCTGTCTATTTCCTATCCCTGCATTGTTGGAACCCTCCAATTCAAACGAGCCCTTACAGAATTACTTCTCTTACAGATAGTTGTCAAAGAAAACCTTGCCTGGTTTGTCCCGCTCCTGCTGCGTCGTCCTCCACCCCAGCTCAGCTGCTCCAATGGCAGAAGGGTCCAGCACAACAGGGATCCGTCCTCCAGACTATCTTTCGCCGCCTCAGATCTTCTTCCTCGCCGCCGGCAGCCATGAAAACTGCATTACCATCATCAACCGAGTAGATGACCTCAAGGACTACACGGGTCCGCAAGAGAGGTCGCACTCATTCGTGTCTGCTTACGTTATGCATCACATAATATTACATGCTACTTTATCGTCCTGTTCACCGATTAGACTCTGAGTCGGCTCCAAACTACTAGTTAAACTTGAGTTTTTAAATGGTTGTGGGGTACATATCGGGGCCGCAATCAATAGTATCTATCTACTATCTGGTTAATCTCCGGTGTCTACTATGAATTTCATGTTGGGTGGGAAACAAACAGTAAAGAAGCCATTATCTATATTTTTTAACTGAAGCCATTATCTGCCTGCTATTATTGGTTTTGGGTCTATCCATAGGTTGCTACCATCACTCTGGATTTCTGCATGCACTCCTTACATAATCTCACCATGTTTTATTCCTATGCATGATAGTTATTGTAAACAATGGAACTGAACATGTACAACAAAAGAGATGAGCCTTGTGTGGCAATAAAATTTCATGCAGACGTTGCTCCATGGTAGGCGCAAAGGCAGCCCCCCTCCACGCATTTCAGATTGTAATCGAGAGGAAGATATCTGTTCTAAGGGGGATTCAGAAGGAGAAGACAACTCATATTTACTCCCTGAGGTCTTCGCTCTAACTTGGCATGCTGATGTTGGTTATATTATGCATATGGTGCCTCACATTGCTTACTTATACATCAAATATGTCATCTGCTTAGTTTAGATATTCTTTGTGCGAATGCCATTTGTTTAGTTTATTCATCGTTTATGTGAATTATGCAACGCCATCTTGTTTAGCCAGGCATCATATATGTGAATTTTACAATGCCATCCTGCTTAGCCAGTCATCTTATATGTAAATTATATTAGGCCATCCTTTTATTTGTTACATGTTACATTTGTCAACAATGTTAGTACATTCAACTGCTCTTCGTGTGCATCAGCCACTTGACACGGTGATGGCAAATTCTGGAGTGAAAACAAGGTCTTCGGAGCATACTATGCTATCTGATGAAGCGCATATCTCGCTGGTTACGGATAGCTCCTCAGAGGAGGATTTAGAGATAGATGACCAGTCCTACTCCCCCCCGAGGTGTATGCTCTAACTTGGCAGGGTTATGTTGCTCATATCGTGCGTGTGGTGTCTCGCATTGCTATGTCATTTGATTAGTTTAGACATGCTTTGTGTGAATGCCACCTATTCAGTGTCTAATTACCATATATGTGAATTATGCATTGCCATCTTGTTGCAAGACATTATATATGTGAATTATACAATGCTATCTTGTTGCAAAGGCATTATATATGTGAATTATACAATGCCATGTTGTTTAGCCAATCATCATGTATGTGAATTATACCATGCTATCATTTTTTTGTATTACGTGTTCCATTTGTCGACAATGTTTGTATATTCAACTACTCTTCCTGTGCATCAGCCATTTGAAGCGGTGATGGAAGTATCTGGAGTGAAAACAAGGTATTCAGAGCAGAAAATGCTACCTGCTGAAGCAGACATCTTGCTGGTTAGAGAGAACTCCTCAGAGGAGGATTCAGAGACTGATGACCAGTCCTATTTCCCCCCTGAGGTCTATGCTCAAACTTAGCAGGGTTATATTACCCATGTCATGCATGTTGTCTTTCATTGCTTAGTTTTTACATCATATATGGATTTCCATCTGCTTACTATATAAATCATATATTTGAATTATATCATGCCATCATGTTCACATAGTACATACACATCATCTATCTGAATTATGGCATGGCAACCCATTTAATAAAGACATCATATAGTTATATCATCTCATCCTATTTAGTGTTTACAGTCATCATATTTTGAATTATGGCATTCTATCCGTGAATATATGTGAATTATGGCATGGCAACCTATTTAATAAACACATTATATAGTTATATCATATCATCCTGTTTACATAGTCATCATATTTTGAACTATGTCTGTAACGCCCCGAGTTCGATGCGCCAAGTGTCCGCCAGTTATTCGCTTTCATTGTCATGTCGTTTTGCTTGCGTGTTGCATTTTGTCATGTCGTTTTGCTTGCGTGTCATTTTGCTTGCGTGTTGCATTATATAGTTCGGCTTCATCTGTTCGTCTTCTTCATGGACTCGTTCTTCTTCCTTGCGGGATGTCAGGCAAGATGACCGCTACCCTGGATCTTAGTACTATCATTACTATGCTAGTTGCTTCGTTCTATCGCTATGCTGCGCTACCTATCACTTGTTCTTCAAGCCTCCCAATTTTCCATGTTAGCCCCTTACCTTTTCACCCTTCCTAGCAAACCGTTGCTTGGCTATGTTACCGCTTTTGCTCAGCCCCTCTTATAGTGTTGTTAGTTGCGGGTGAAGTTGAACATTGCTCCATGGTGGACATGATTATGTTGGGATATCACAATATCTCTTATTTAATTAATGCATCTATATACTTGGTAAAGGCTGGAAGGCTCGGCCTTATGCCTGGTGTTTTGTTCCACTCTTGCCGCCCTAGGTTCCGTCATACCGGTGTTATGTTCCTTGATTTTGCGTTCCTTACGCGGTTGGGTGATTTATGGGACCCCCTTGACAGTTTGCTTTGAATAAAACTCCTCCAGCAAGGCACAACCTTGGTTTTTATTGGAAATATGCCCTAGAGGCAATAATAAAAGTATTATTATATTTCCTTGTTCATGTTAATTGTCTTTTATTCATGCTATAACTGTAGTATCCGGAAATCGTAATACACGTGTGAATACATAGACCACAATATGTCCCTAGTGAGCCTCTAGTTGACTAGCTCGTTGTGATCAACAGATAGTCATGGTTTCCTGGCTATGGACATTGGATGTCGTTGATAACGAGATCACATCATTAGGAGAATGATGTGATGGACAAGACCCAATCCTAAGCATAGCACAAGATCGTGTAGTTCGTTTGCTAGAGCTTTTCCAATGTCAAGTATCTCTTCCTTAGACCATGAGATCGTGTAACTCCTGGATACCGTAGGAGTGCTTTGGGTGTATCAAACGTCACAACGTAACTGGGTGACTATAAAGGTGCACTACAGGTATCTCCGAAAGTGTCTGTTGGGTTGACACGGATCGAGACTGGGATTTGTCACTCCGTATGACGGAGAGGTATCTCTGGGCCCACTCGGTAATGCATCATCATATTGAGCTCAAAGTGACCAAGTGGTTGGTCACCGGATCATGCATTACGGTATGAGTAAAGTGTCTTGCCGGTAACGAGACTGAACAAGGTATTGGGATACCGACGATCGAGTCTCGGGCAAGTAACGTACCGATTGACAAAGGGAATTGTATACGGGGTTTGATTGAATCCTCGACATCGTGGTTCAACCGATGAAATCATCATGGAACATGTGGGAGCCAACATGGGTATCCAGATCCCGCTGTTGGTTATTGACCGGAGAGTCGTCTCAGTCATGTCTGCAAGTCTCCCGAACCCGTAGGGTCTACACACTTAAGGTTCGGTAACGCTAGGGTTATTAGGAAGACTTGTATGTGATTACCGGATGTTGTTCGGAGTCTCGGATGAGATCCCGGATGTCACGAGGAGTTCCGGAATGGTCCGGAGGTGAAGTTTTATATATGGGAAGTTGTCATACGGACACAGGAATGTTTCGGGGACTTATCGGTATTGTACCGGGGCCACCGGAGAGGTTCCGGGGGTCCATCGGGAGGGGCCACCCCTCCCGGAGGGCCACATGGGCCGCAAAGGGGAGGGAGGCAGCCCCTGGAGGGCTGGGAGCGCCCCCCACCTTGGGCACATGCGCCTAGGGTTGGGGGGGAAACCCTAAAGGGGGTGCCCCCCTTGCTTGGGGGGCAAGTCCCCCCTCCCTGGCCGCCGCCCCCCCTCTAGATCCCATCTAGAGGGGTCGGCCCCCCTTGCCCCTTCCCCTATAAATAGAGGGGTGAGGGGAGGGCTGCTGTACACATCCCAAGGCGCAGCCCCTCCCCTCCCCAACACCTCTCCTCCTTCGTTAAGTGCTTGGCGAAGCCCTGTCGGAGTACTGCTGCACCAACATCACAACGCCGTCATGCTCCCGTTGGAGAAATCTTCCTCAACCTCTCCTTCCTCCTTGCTGGATCAAGACGGAGGAGACGTCGTTCGTTCCGTAAGTGTGTTGAACGCGGAGGTGCTGTCCGTTCAGCACTTGGACACCGGAGATTCGAATTACGATGAGTACGACTCCATCATCACCCTTCCGGTGAACGCTTTCGCACCCGATCTACAAGTGGTATGTAGATGCAAACTCACTCCATTGACTCGTTGCTTAGATGAACTCATAGATGGATCTTGGTGAAACCGTAGGAAATTTTTTAATTTTGTCCAACGTTCCCCAACAGTGGCATCATGAGTTAGGTCTATGCGTAGTTCTCTAATGCACGAGTAGAACACAATTTTGTTGTGGGCGTGGATCTTGTCAACTTGCTTGCCACTACTAGTCTTTTCTTGCTTCAGCGGTATTGTGGGATGAAGCGGCCCGGACCAACCTTACACGTACGCTTACGTGAGACCGGTTCCACCGACTGACATGCACTAGTTGCATAAGGTGGCTGGCGGGTGTCTGTCTCTCCCACTTTAGTTGGAGCGGATTCGATGAAAAGGGTCCTTATGAAGGGTAAATAGAAGTTGACAAAATCACGTTGTGGTTATTCGTAGGTAAGAAAACGTTCTTGCTAGAACCCAATTGCAGCCACATAAAAGATGCAACAACAATTAGAGGACGTCTAACTTGTTTTTGCAGCGATTGTTCATGTGATGTGATATGGCCAGAAGTTGTGATGAATGATGATTGATATATTGTGATGTATGAGATCATGTTCTTGTAATAGGATTCACGAATTGCATGTCGATGAGAATGACAACCTGCAGGAGCCATAGGAGCTGTCTTTATTTTTTGTATGACCTGCGTGTCATTGAAGAACGCCATGTAAAGCACTTTACTTTATTGCTAAACGCGTTAGCCATAGAAGTAGAAGTAGTCATTGGCGTGACAACTTCATGAAGACACGATGATGGAGATCATGATGATGGAGATCATGGTGTCATGCCGGTGACAAGATGATCATGGAGCCCCGAAGATGGAGATCAATGGAGCTATATGATATTGGCCATATCATGTCACAACTATATAATTGCATGTGATGTTTATTATGTTTATGCATCTTGTTTACTTAGAACAACGGTAGTAAATAAGATGATCCCTTACAACAATTTCAAGAAGTGTTCTCCCCTAACTATGCACCGTTGCTACAGTTCATCGTTTCGAAGCACCACGTGATGATCGGGTGTGATAGATCCTTACGTTCACATACAACGGGTGTAAGACAGTTTTACACATGCAAAACACTTAGGGTTAACTTGACGAGCCTAGCATGTACATACATGGCCTCGGAATATGGAGACCGAAAGGTCGAACACGAGTCGTATGGAAGATACGATCAACATGAAGATGTTCACCGACGATGACTAGTCCGTCTCATGTGATGATCGGACACGGCCTAGTCGACTCGGATCATGTAACACTTAGATGACTAGAGGGATGTCTAATCTGAGTGGGAGTTCATTGAATAATTTGATTAGATGAACTTAATTATCATGAACTTAGTCTAAAACCTTTGCAAATATGTCTTGTAGATCAAATGGCCAACGCTCATGTCAACATGAACTTTAACACGTTCCTAGAGAAAACCAAGCTGAAAGATGATGGCAGCAACTATACGGACTGGGTCCGGAACCTGAGGATCATCCTCATAGCTGCCAGGAAACAATATGTCCTAGAAGGACCGCTAGGTGACGCTCTCGTCCCAGAGAACCAAGACGTTATGAACGCTTGGCAGTCTCGTGCCGATGATTACACCCTCGTTCAGTGCGGCATGCTTTACAGCTTAGAACCGGGGCTCCAAAAGCGTTTTGAGCATCATGGAGCATATGAGATGTTCGAAGAGCTGAAACTGGTTTTCCAAGCTCATGCCCGGGTCGAGAGATATGATGTCTCCGACAAGTTCTATAGTTGTAAGATGGAGAAAAACAGTTCTGTCAGTGAGCACATACTCAAGATGTCTGGGTTGCACAACCGTATGACCCAGCTGAACATTAACCTCCCAGATGAGGCGGTCATTGACAGAATCCTCCAGTCGCTCCCACCAAGTTACAAGAGCTTTGTGATGAACTACAATATGCAGGGATGGTGAAGACCATTCCTGAAGTATTTTCAATGCTGAAGACAGCAGAGGTTGAAATCAAGAAAGAACATCAAGTGTTGATGGTCAATAAGACCACTAAGTTTAAGAAGGGCAAGGGCAAGAAGAACTTCAAGAAGGACGGCAAGGCTGTTGCCGCGCCCGGTAAGCCAGTTACCGTGAAGAAGTCAAAGAATGGACCCAAGCCTGAGACTGAGTGGTTTTATTGCAAGGGGAAGGGTCACTGGAAGCGGAACTGCCCCCAAATACTTAGCGGATAAAAAGGCCGACAACACCAAAGGTATATTTGATATACATGTAATTGATGTGTACCTTACCAGTACTCATAGTAACTCCTGGGTATTTGATACCGGTGCCGTTGCTCATATTTGTAACTCACAGCAGGAGCTGCGGAATAAACGGAGACTGGCGAAGGACGAGGTGACGATGCGCGTCGGGAATGGTTCCAGGGTCGATGTGATCGCCGTCGGCACGCTACCTCTACATTTACCTACGGGATTAGTTTTGAACCTTAATAATTGTTATTTGGTGCCAAGTTTGAGCATGAACATTGTATCGGGATCTCATTTGATGCGAGATGGCTACTCATTTAAATCCGAGAATAATGGTTGTTCTATTTATATGAGAGATATGTTTTATGGTCACGCTCCGATGGTAAATGGTTTATTCTTAATGAATCTCGAGCGTAGTATTACACATATTCATAGTGTGAATGCCAAAAGATGTAAAGTTGATAACGATAGTCCCACATACTTGTGGCACTGCCGCCTTGGTCACATTGGTGTCAAGCGCATGAAGAAGCTCCATGCTGATGGACTTTTAGAGTCTCTCGATTATGAATCATTTGACACATGCGAACCATGCCTCATGGGCAAAATGACCAAGACTCCGTTCTCCGGAACAATGGAGCGAGCAACCAACTTGTTGGAAATCATACATACCGATGTGTGCGGTCCAATGAGCGTTGAGGCTCGTGGAGGATATCGTTATGTTCTCACTCTCACTGATGACTTGAGTAGATATGGGTATGTCTACTTGATGAAACACAAGTCTGAGACCTTTGAAAAGTTCAAGGAATTTCAGAATGAGGTAGAGAATCAACGTGACCGAGAGATAAAGATCCTACGATCAGATCATGGAGGAGAATATTTAAGTCATGAATTTGGTACACACTTAAGGAAATGTGGAATCGTTTCACAACTCACGCCGCCTGGAACACCTCAGCGTAACAGTGTGTCCGAACGTCGTAATCGCACTCTATTGAATATGGTGCGGTCTATGATGTCTCGATTTACCGCTATCATTTTGGGGATACGCTCTAGAGACAGCTACATTCACTTTAAATAGGGCACCGTCTAAATCCATTGAGACGACACCGTATGAATTATGGTTTGGGAAGAAACCTAAGTTGTCGTTTCTAAAAGTTTGGGGATGCGATGCTTATGTCAAGAAACTTCAACCTGAAAAGCTCGAACCCAAGTCGGAAAAATGCGTCTTCATAGGATACCCTAAGGAAACCATTGGGTATACCTTCTACTTAAGATCCGAGGGCAAGATCTTTGTTGCCAAGAACGGATGCTTTCTGGAAAAAGAGTTTCTCTCGAAAGAAGTAAGTGGGAGGAAAGTAGAACTCGATGAAGTACTACCTCTCGAACGGGAAAGTGATGCAACGCAGGAAAATGTTCCTGTGATGCCTACACCAACTGAAGAGGAAAATAATGATGATGATCAAGGTACTTCGGATCAAGTTGCTACTGAACTTCGTAGGTCCACAAGGACACGTTCCGCACCAGAGTGGTACGGCAACCCTGTCCTGGAAATCATGTTGTTAGACAACGGTGAACCTTCGAACTATGAAGAAGCGATGGCGGGCCCAGATTCCAACAAATGGCTTGAAGCCATGAAATCCGAGATAGAATCCATGTCTGAAAACAAAGTATGGACTTTGACAGACTTGCCCGATGATCGGCGAGCGATAGAAAACAAATGGATTTTTAAGAAGAAGATGGACGCAGATGGAAATATTACCACCTATAAAGCTTGACTTGTCGCTAAGGGTTACCGACAAGTTCAAGGGATTGACTACGATGAGACATTCTCTCCCGTAGCGAAGCTGAAGTCCGTCCGAATCATGTTAGCAATTGCCGCATACTATGATTATGAGATATGGCAGATGGACGTCAAAACGGCATTCCTTAACGGACATCTTAAGGAAGAGCTGTATATGATGCAGCCGGAAGGTTTTGTCGATCCTAAGAACGCTAACAAAGTATGCAAGCTCCAGCGATCCATTTATGGGCTGGTGCAAGCATCTTGGAGTTGGAACATTCGCTTTGATGAGATGATCAAAGCGTTTGGGTTTATGTAGACTTATGGAGAAGCCTGCGTTTACAAGAAAGTGAGTGGGAGCTCTGTAGCATTTCTCATATTATATGTAGATGACATACTCTTGATGGGAAATGATATAGAACTTTTGGACAGCATTAAGGCCTACTTGAATAAATGTTTTTCAATGAAGGACCTTGGAGAAGCTGCTTATATATTAGGCATCAAGATCTATAGGGATAGATCGAGACGCCTCATAGGTCTTTCACAAAGCACATACCTTGATAAGATTTTGAAGAAGTTCAAAAGGATCAGTCCAAGAAGGGGTTCTTGCCTATGTTGCAAGGTGTGAGAATGAGCTCGGCTCAGTCCCCGACCACGGCAAAAGATAAAGAAGAGATGAGTGTCATCCCCTATGCTTCAGCCATAGGATCTATTATGTATGCCATGTTGTGTACCAGACCTGATGTAAACCTTGCCGTAAGTTTGGTAGCAAGGTACCAAAGTAATCCCGGCAAGGAACACTGGACAGCGGTCAATAATATCCTGAAGTACCTGAAAAGGACAAAGGACATGTTTCTCGTTTATGGAGGTGACGAAGAGCTCGTCGTAAAGGGTTACGTCGATGCTAGCTTCGACACAGATCTGGATGACTCTAAGTCACAAACCGGATACGTGTATATGTTCAATGGTAGCGCAGTAAGCTGGTGCAGCTGCAAGCAGAGCGTCGTGGCGGGATCTACATGTGAAGTGGAATACATGGCAGCCTTGGAGGCAGCGCATGAAGCAATTTGGGTGAAGGAGTTCATCACCGGCCTAGGAGTCATACCCAATGCGTCGGGGCCGATCAAACTCTTCTGTGACAACACTGGAGCTATTGCCCTTGCCAAGGAGCCCAGGTTTCACAAGAAGACCAGGCACATCAAGCGTCGTTTCAACTCCATCCGTGAAAATGTTCAAGATGGAGACATAGATATTTGCAAAGTACATACGGATCTGAATGTCGCAGATCCGTTGACTAAACCTCTCTCGCGAGCAAAACATGATCAACACCAGAACTCTATGGGTGTTCGATTCATCACAATGTAACTAGATTATTGACTCTAGTGCAAGTGGGAGACTGTTGGAAATATGCCCTAGAGGCAATAATAAAAGTATTATTATATTTCCTTGTTCATGTTAATTGTCTTTTATTCATGCTATAACTATAGTATCCGGAAATCGTAATACACGTGTGAATACATAGACCACAATATGTCCCTAGTGAGCCTCTAGTTGACTAGCTCGTTGTGATCAACAGATAGTCATGGTTTCCTGGCTATGGACATTGGATGTCGTTGATAACGGGATCACATCATTAGGAGAATGATGTGATGGACAAGACCTAATCCTAAGCATAGCACAAGATCGTGTAGTTCATTTGCTAGAGCTCAATCCTAATGCATCATCATATTGAGCTCAAAGTGACCAAGTAGTTGGTCACGGGATCATGCATTACGGTACGAGTAAAGTGACTTGCCGGTAACGAGACTGAACAAGGTATTGGGATACCGACGATCGAGTCTCGGGCAAGTAACATACCGATTGACAAAGGGAATTGTATACGTGGTTTGATCGAATCCTCGACATCGTGGTTCAACCGATGAAATCATCGTGGAACATGTGGGAGCCAACATGGGTATCCAGATCCCGCTGTTGGTTATTGACCGGAGAGTCATCTCGGTCATGTCTGCATGTCTCCCGAACCCGTAGGGTCTACACACTTAAGGTTCAGTGACGCAAGGGTTATTAGGAAGACTTGTATGTGATTACCGAATGTTGTTCGGAGTCCCGGATGAGATCCCGGACGTCACGAGGAGTTCCGGAATGTTTCGAAGGTGAAGTTTTATATATGGGAAGTTGTCATACAGACACCGGAAAGTTTCGGGGGCTTATCGGTATTGTACCGGGGCCACCGGAGAGGTTCCGGGGGTCCACCGGGAGGGGCCACCCCTCCCGGAGGGCCACATGGGCCGCAAAGGGGAGGGAGCCAGCCCCTGGAGGGCTGGGCGTGCCCCCCACCTTGGGCCCATGCGCCTAGGGTTGGGGGGGAAACCCTAAAGGGGGCGCCCCCCTTGCTTGGGGGGCAAGTCCCCCCTCCCTGGCCGCCGCCCCCCCTCTAGATCCCATCTAGAGGGGTCGGCCCCCCTTGCCACTTCCCCTATAAATAGATGGGTGAGGGGAGGGCTGCTGTACACATCCCAAGGCGCAGCCCCTCCCCTCCCCAACACCTCTCCTCCTTCGTTAAGTGCTTGGCGAAGCCCTGTCGGAGTACTACTGCACCAACATCACCACGCCGTCATGCTGCCGCTGGAGCAATCTTCCTCAACCTCTCCTTCCTCCTTGCTGGATCAAGACGGAGGAGACGTCATTCGTTCCGTACGTGTGTTGAACGCGGAGGTGCTGTCCGTTTAGCACATGGACATCGGAGATTCGAATCACGACGAGTACGACTCCATCATCACCCTTCCCGTGAACGCTTCCGCACCCGATCTACAAGTGGTATGTAGATGCAAACTCACTCCCTTGACTCGTTGCTTAGATGAACTCATAGATGGATCTTGGTGAAACCGTAGGAAAAATTTTAATTTTCTGCAACGTTCCCCAACAGTTTTACCATTTGCCTCACCACCACCTATAATTTTCCCTTGGGAGTCTCCCTCCCGAGGGTCATCTTTATTTTAGCCCCCCTGGGCCAGTGCTTCCCTAAGTGCTGGTCCGAACCGAGCAGCTTGCGGGGCCACCTCAGGGAAACTCGAGGGCTGGTTTTACTCGTAGCTTGACTTATCCGGTGTTGCCCTGAGAATGAGATATGTGCAGCTCCTATCGGGATTGTCGGCACATCGGGCGGCTTTGCTGGTCTTGTTTTACCATTGTCGAAATGTCTTGTAAACCGGTATTCCGAGACTGATCGGGTCTTCCTGGGAGAAGGAATATCCTTTGTTGACCGTGAGAACTTGTGATGGGCTAAGTTGGGACACCCCTGCAGGGTATAAACTTTTGAAAGCCGTGCCCGCGGTTATGTGCCAGATGGGAATTTGTTAATGTTCGGTTGTAGATAACTTGACACCAGATACGAATTAAAACGCATCAACCGTGTGTGTAGCCGTGATGGTCTCTTTTCGGCGGAGTCCGGGAAGTGAACACGGTTTTGGTTATGTTTGACGTAAGTAGGAGTTCAGGATCACTTCTTGATCATTGCTAGGTTCACGACTAAGGGAGTCCTGGACTAGGGGGTGTCCGAACAGCCGGACTATCATCGTCCGCCGGACTCCAAGACTATGAAGATGCAAGATTGAAGACTCCGTCCCGTGTCCGGATGGGACTTTCCTTGGCGTGGAAGGCAAGCTTGGCAATACGGATATGTAGATCTCCTACCATTGTAACCGACTCTGTGTAACCCTAGCCCTCTCCGGTGTCTATATAAACCGGAGGGCTTTAGTCCGTGGGACACAACATACATTACAACAATCATACCATAGGCTAGCTTTAGGGTTTAGCCTCCTTGATCTCGTGGTAGATCCACTCTTGTACTACCCATATCATCAATATTAATCAAGCAGGACATAGGGTTTTACCTCCATTGAGAGGGCCCGAACCTGGGCAAAACATCGTGTCCCTTGTCTCCTGTTACCATCCGCCTAGACGCACAGTTCGGGACCCCCTACCCGAGATCCGCCGGTTTTGACACCGACATTGGTGCTTTCATTGAGAATTCCTCGGTGTCGTCACCGATAGGCTCGATGGCATCTTCGACCAACAATGCTGTCCAGGGTGAGACTTTCCTCCCCGGACAGATCTTCGTATTCGGCGGCTTCGCACTACGGGCTAATTCGCTTGGCCATCTGGAGCAGATCGAAAGCTACGCCCCTGGCTGTCAGGTCAGATTCGGAAGCCTAAACTTCACGCCCGACATCCGCGGGGACTTGATTCTCGACGGGTTTGAGCCACAGCCAAGCGTGCCACACTGTTACGATGGGCATGATCTAGCTCTGTCACTGAACAGTGCCTTGGTGGCCGCACAACAATCCGCTCTGGCCCTTAGACCGGAGCCGATCGCCCAGATTGAGGACCGGTTGTTGGACACCGCCTCGGGGACTCCAACTTGTATGGTGATGGAGCCGAACACTACCCTTGTCCCTCGCGAAGCTCGTGACTCTGAGGTGCCAGACTCCTTGCCGGACTCCGGACCTCCCGCGCCCCTGCCAATCGAATCGGATTGGGCGCCGGTTATGGAATTCACCGCCATGGACATCTTCCAACACTCGCCCTTTGGCAACATCCTAAATTCGCTAAAGCATCTCTCGTTATCTGGAGAGTCCGGGCAGGATTATGGCCAGGATGGTTGGGATACGGACGACGAAGAAATTCAGAACCCACCCACCACCCACTTTGTAGCCACTGTCGACGATCTTACCGACATGCTAAACTATGACCCCAAAGACATGGACGGTATGGACGACGATGTCGGAGATGAACAGAAAGCAGTGCCTAAAAGGCAAAGGAAGACCACCTCGTCATGCGACGTATACATGGTGGACACCCCAAAAGGAAGCGATAACGAGGACCAACGGGGCACGGCAGAAGATAATCCCGCTGACAAACAACCAAAACGGCGACGCAGACGCCGCACTAAGTCCCGCCTCGACAACAACAACGCTCCTAACGACCCAGCAATACAGCAGGGCAAACTATCGGACGACGAACACGCAGGCAAGCAACCGTCCGAACAAGACGAGTCGGATAATCAATCCAGGCCCGGCGAAAACAACAGTCCAGGCGACCTCACGCCGGACACACCGCCGGAAAATAAAAACCTTCGGAAAAGACTCGTTGCCACCGCAAGAAGCTTGAAAAAGGAAAAAACGGAAGCTCAAAACAGCGGAAACACACTCAGAATGAGGTGGAGCAAAGTGCTCAAAACCGCAGACAAATACGGCAATGACCATCATTCAAAGAGCTACCCGAAGCGCAAGCTACTGCCAGATTTTGATGAGGAGGCCATAGAGCCCCCACAGTCAAAAAACAAAGAGGCCGCCTGGCTGGATAGACGGCCAGATGATAGGCCAAAATCTGAAAGCGGCGCCGCACATAAGCCGACTAACGACCCTGGACAGACAGATGGCCCAGCCAGGTCCATTTACGGGCCAAAGAAGAGGGCCCCAGGAAACAATGCAACACGACAAGTGTCGAAGACAGCGATGCACCCAAATACAGAGGCGCCGCACACCCACTATGTTTCACCAACGAGGTGCTGGATCACGAGTTCCCAGAAGGATTTAAACCTATAAACATAGAGGCCTAAGACGGAACAACAGACCCTGGAGTCTGGATAGAAGATTATATACTACACATACACATGGCCAAAGGAGACGATCTCCACGCCATAAAATACCTACCCCTCAAGCTCAAAGGGCTAGCACGTCATTAGCTTAAAAGCCTCCCAGAAAACACTGTTGGAAGTTGGGAAGAGCTCGAGGACGCGTTTAGAGCAAATTTTCACGGGACTTATGTCCGCCCTCCGGATGCAGATGATCTAAGTCATATAACTCAACAGCCCGGAGAGTCAGCGCGCAAATTCTGGAACAGGTTCCTTACCAAAAAGAACCAAATAGTCGACTGTCCGGACGCCGAAGCCTTAGCAGCTTTTAAACACAACGTCCGAGATGAATGGCTTGCCAGACACCTCGGCCAAGAGAAGCCGAGGATAATGTTCGTGCTAACAAGCCTCATGACCCGCTTCTGCGCGGGAGAGGATAGCTAGCTAGCAAGATGCAGCACCAGCGACCCAAGTACATCCGAGATCAGAGATGGAAACGGAAAATCACGGCGTAGAAAAGAGCAGCGCCGGAATAAAGAAAAAAGCCCAAAGGGCACGGCAGTCAATGCCGGATTCAAAAGCTCGCGGCCAAACAACAAAACACCACCTCTGAAGGATGATAGCGATGAGCTATCCAACTTAAACAAGATTTTGGGTCGAATATGTCAAATCCACAGTACCCCCGGAAGGCCTGCAAACCACACCCATCGAGATTGTTGGGTTTTCAAACAGTCCGGCCGACTAAATGCCGAACACAAGGGGCTCGACGCTTCAAGCGAAGACGACAAACCCCACCAGCAGAGCACCGGAAAACAAAAGAATTTCCCACAAGAGGTCAAAATAGTAAATTCACTTCATGTGATAATACGGAAAAATAGTGCGACACCCGTTAAAATGGGTCTCACACGGTCCAGCCCAGCGGAACATAGAGATTGGACATCAAAACCAATCATTTTCGACCACCTGGATTATTCCAGAAGCGTTCGAAATGCAGGATGGACTGCCCTGATATTGGATCCCATAATCGACGGACTACAGTTTAAGCAAGTCCTGATGGACAGAGGCAGCGACTTAAACCTGCTCTATTCAAACACAATCTGCAAGTTGGAGATAGACCTTACTAAAATTCGACACAGCCGCACTTCCTTTAAAGGAGTGACGCCAGGCCCTTACGCCAAGTGCACAGGCTCCCTATTGCTAGAAGTTGTGTTCGGATTACCGAACAACTTTTGACGCGAAAAACTAATCTTTCATATCGCCCCATTTAAAAGTAGCTATCAAGCACTCTTGGGACGAGAAGCTTTTGTCCGATTCAACGCCATACCACATTACGCGTCTCTTACACTCAAGATGCCCGGTCCACGTGGCATCATTTCAGTGCGAGGGTCATTTAAAGACCCCGGACACGGTTAGACGAGTCCGGCATAAATAAGCTAGGGGCTCCTTAGCCGCACATCCCTTTACAAGGGGCTGCGCGCACAAACAACAGCGAGCTCACGCAGACTCCGCTTTACTTATTTATATTTCTTTCTTCGTATGTATTTACACAAATTCCTTTTAGCCTAAGTTCCTCTCTTTTTTACGGACGAACAACATGCACACCTGTCCAGGATAACGGCACAACGGAGACACAGGCGCAGACGTGCAGTAGGGACCCGTCGCAAGGATTCTTTTCAGATTAAGACCCTACGTAAACCTTTTTTACTGTCTCTTGTTGATATTCTCCCTTGGTTTCTTCTTATAATCAAAGCGGAGCCTGACGTTTTGGCATTGGCCGCGTCAGAGGACCATGCCCGTACCTGGACACTAGGGGCTTAGGGCATTGTTCTGCCCATTATTATAAAGACCAAACACCTTAGGGAGTGTTCGGCGTCTCGAGTTAGGCATTATATGCATCAGCTCCGAATCATGTCTTTGGTCAAATGTTGGGTTTGCCCGGCTCCTGTGTTTTGCTGCCTTACGTTTCGTATCATCGGCTAACGCGGCACCAGGAGAACTACTCCGATTGTGACCCAGTTCGGCTGGGCGAGCACCTCAGTAGAGAAAGCCAAAAACTGACTGTCATGATACAGTGAGAGACTGGTCAACCACTCGATCGACTACTGGAATGTTTAGAATTCCCCGCTTTGATGAAGGACCATTTCCCGGTCAGGAACACACGCGCCCCAAATTCGGAGAAGCGCGGTGCCCCAAGGGGCTATATCGTAGCCCCACCCTCGAACTCCACTGGCTAAGTGAAAGTGATAAAGCATCATAGTCCGGATTGCCTCATTTGCTACGCTACCACCTCCTTAACAGGACCGAGACGTCGGATTAAGTGTGAAAACGCGCTTATTTTGCGAACACCCCCGCACCTTGAGCGTGGGGGCTAAAGCCGAAGACTGTAATCTTTCAGGTTATACAAATGTATACATAAACGACCGCATAGGAGATATTTTAATACTTGGGACACACAAGTATAAAAAGTGGTTACATTATAATCATTGTCTTGCAAGATAAAAACGTTCATTTGAACGTAACATTTTTTGAGCACTGCGACTCTATTACACGAGCGCCACACATAACTTCCCCAAAATAGTGCTCGGCGGGTAACTGGCTTTCGTCCAAACCCTGGGCGGCAATAGCGGTGGCATCCATCTCTGTCCAATGTGTCTTCACACGGGCAAGGGCCATCCGCGTGCCTTCTATGCAGGCCGACCGCTTCATCTCCTTGATATGCGGCACCGCTCCAAGAAATTGCTGCAATAAGCCGAAATAGCTCGTCGCCTTGGGCCTCTCTGGCCAGACATGAGCCACGATATCAGTCATGGAAAGTCTGGACAATCTATTTAGCTCAGCCCATTCGGCCAACCGATCGGTCAACGGAAGTGAATGATCCGGACTATGGAATTGAGACCAAAATAGCTCTTCCGTCTTGTGATCCTTCTGGCTCCAGAAGTGCTCAACAACATCAACCGCACTTGCCGCTAAGTCCATATATGGATCCTCCGGACCCCACAGCTGGCCAAGTTGAGCGTACTTTTCATCCGTAAACCGGCGACGCAACAAAAAAGGCTTGCAACCACAATATCTCCGGCCTGGCGTAGCTCCTCCTTCATAGCCCGCATTGCAGAACGGGCATCCTTGGCCTCGGCGGTGGCCTTCCCCAGGTCTTCCCGCTCCGATAGGCGCTCCTTTTCAAGATCCCCATTGCTGTCGGCAGCATCTTTTAATTTCACGGCCAATTCGGCCATCTTTTCCCTGCTTAGGCAGTGCGCAGCCTTTTCGGCTTCCAACTCCTCGGCCGCCCTCGAGGCAGCCGCATCACTCCTTCGGGCTTGCTCCTTAGCTTGAGCAAGTTCGGCCCGAAGGCTCTCCACAGCAGCAGCACCGTCTGTATCACAGCATATACATTATCAGAGGCGGGCTTTGACCCCCTTAAATAAGCGACTGTGGAGAATTCATTTACCTTGCGACTCGTCAAGTCGCCGGTTGACAAGTGCGATGTCCGCATCCGCCACGTCAAGTTGCCGCATTAACTCGGAAACTCCACTAGTCCGGCTAGCCCTCGGACTATCCGCCACCTGCATAGGAATGGCGACATTCATTACTTGAGATTTTGATCCTCGGCACGCTGTCGCTTTCGACAACCTACCAAGTCTCAGGGGCTACTATCTATACAGGGCGCACTTTTATGTGCAAAACTGTCAAAAAGGTGCATCATTCCAGCGTACCTCAAATCCCGCCAGCAAACTCCTGGCGGCATTATGCAATCCGCTCTCGGTGGACGAAATCCTTCCAATCACCATACGCATCAAAGCACGGTGATCTTCTGAGATGGACGCCCTCTCAAGCAGATTCTTCAGCTCTCCCGGCCGGATACTAGTGGGCGCCGAACTCTCCGGCCCCTCCGGACTCGGGGACACCCTCCGTGACGATACTTCAGGCTCGTCTGCCCTGTCCGGCGACGCAGCAGTCGGAGGCGTTTCGCTCTCCATCATCTCCGGACGAAGATCCCCCGAAGACGAACTCATTTGAGAAGTCCGCAAATCCGAACTGTAAAGCAAAACTTCGGTCATCCACAGAAGCACAAATGGAGGTATTTTCTTATTCATGAACTCCCCTTTTCCTACTCATGGCTCGCTGGAGGGCTGATCCTTTAGAGATGATTGTACGTCCGGGTTCTCCCCGGACGCCGGACCCCCCGGTGAAGATCTCTTCCCCCGTTTAGGGGCTTTGGCCTCCGGGTCTTCGGAGGCGGTCCTCTTCTCCCCCTGGAAAGAGGGGTTTTTGATCCCCCCCTCTTCAGACGCCCCTTTGGGCGAAATAATAGCTCCTCTATTTTCCCCATCGCTCCCTTCTACGGGCGCGACCTCCAACATTCTTACCAGCACGGGCTCCAGTGGGGTCTCTGGGAGGGGAGCCGGACACCTTATCAGCTTCGATCGCGCTACCCACTCCTGATGAAGAGTAATGGGTCAGGAGGCGAACTCTAGAAAAGCAGATAAACAGAACATTCGGACTCTGAGCTATTTACCTGAGTATCCGGGCGATTGCAACTTAGGCCTGCGTCCTCGGTCAATTCCGGACACGCTACCTGCGGTCCGAAGAACAACTCGTACATCTCCACGGGTGTCGCACCCATCAAGTGTTGGAGAATTCAAGGTCCCTCCGGATTGAACTCCCATAATCGGAGAGGACAGCGTTTGCAGGGTAGAAGACGCCTGATTAGCATAACCTGCATCATCACGACCAGATTGATCTCCCTCGCCTGGAGGTCTCGAATCTGGCCCTGCAATGAAGGCACATCTTTGGACGGCCCCCAATTGAGCCCTTGGTTGACCCACGACATCAGTCGCCGTGGAGGTCCCGGGCGGAATGAAGGCGGCGGCTTTTGCTTGCTGCCCTTCGGAGCGGTGATATAGAACCACTCCTGCTGCCACAGTCCGAGCTCCCCTTGGAAGGAACCCTTGGGCCACGGGGCATCGGCCCTTATACTTATGGCCGCCCCACCGCACTTCGCTTGACGCCCCCCGATCATCTTCGGCTCCACATTGAAGGTCTTCAGCCATAGGCCGAAGTGGGGGTGACGCGGAGGAAGGCTTCGCAGACGATAATGAATGCGGAGATGTGGAGGATGGACTCCCGAGCCAAGTCGTGGAAATCCAGCCCGTAGTAGAACATGAGCCCTCTCATGAAGGGGTCCGTCGGGAAGCCTAAACCCCGACGGAGGTGGGATACGAAGACAACGTACTCACCGGGCTCGGGAGCGGGCATGGCCTGCCCTTGAGCAGGCAACCTGTGCGAAATCTCGTAGGACAGGTACTTGGCCTCTCGCAGCTTTAGCACGTCCTCCTCCGTGATGGAGGAGGGCATCCACCGACCCTGGAGGTCGGAGCCGGACATGGTTGAGAATCCGAAGCGCTCGAATCTGGGGCTCTGGGTGTTGGAACTGGGAGGAAGGAGGAGATTCGATGTGAGATTGAAGAAAAGAAACGAGCCTTGGTCCTCTTATAAAGGGGAAAAATACCAAGAGCCGTCTCCGTGACCGTGCGGGATTCACCTTCGATAGAGGAGGCATGGCGACGGGCACGGTTGGGTTACCCACGCATGTATTGATGAGGATCCCAGAATAAGGGGAACACGATCTCTGCTTCGACCGGACGTGCCAAGGAAACCGCTTCGCTAAACGTGTTGAGGTGGTATAATAAAAAACGATTCAAACAAAAGCTTGCTAGCGGTGTGATGTCATGCCGCATAATACGTTAGCAGATTGGACTGGTGTACATTTTATTCTCTCTACGGTGGAATGTGGAATTTATTTTGCAGAGCCGGACACTATCCTGGTGTTCATGATCTTCTCTGGATTATTCAAGGGAGGAACCCGCCTTGCAATGCCGAACATTACGCGCGTCGGACTTATCATCATTGAAGCCTGGTTCAGGGGCTACTGAGGGAGTCCTGGACTAGGGGGTGTCCGGACAGCCGGACTATCATCGTCCGCCGGACTCCAAGACTACAAAGATGCAAGATTGAAGACTCCGTCCCGTGTCCGGATGGGACTTTCCTTGGCGTGGAAGGCAAGCTTGGCAATACGGATATGTAGATCTCCTACCATTGTAACCGACTCTATGTAATGCTAGCCCTCTCCGGTGTCTATATAAACCGGAGGGCTTTAGTCCGTAGGACACAACATACATTACAACAATCATACCATAGGCTAGCTTTAGGGTTTAGCCTCCTTGATCTTGTGGTAGATCCACTCTTGTACTACCCATATCATCAATATTAATCAAGCAGGACGTAGGGTTTTACCTCCATCGAGAGGGCCCGAACCTGGGTAAAACATTGTGTCCCTTGTCTCTTGTTACCATCCGCCTAGACGCACAGTTCGGGACCCCCTACCCGAGATCCACCGGTTTTGACACCGACAACGACCGTTCCATTTGCTTCTCTTCTCGCTCTCATTTGCGTATGTCAGCCATCATATATGCTTAGTCGCTGCTGCAACCTCACCACTTTACCCCTTCCTTTCCCTTTAAGCTTTGCTAGTCTTGATACCCATGGTAATGGGATTGCTGAGTCTTCGTGGCTCACAGATTACTACAACAACAGTTGCAGGTACAGGTTATGTGATGATCATGACGTGAGAGCGATGTTTGCTTGTTTTGGAGTTCTTCTTCTACTTCTTCTACGATCAGGTGATAGGTTCCAGGTCGGCAGCCTGGGCTAGCAGGGTGGATGTCGTTTGAGTTTCTGTTTGTGTTTCATTCGTAGTTGGATGGTGCTCTTATGTATGATGATATTGTATTCGTGTGGCATTGTATGCCTCTTATGTATCCCCATCCCTTATATAATGTTGATGTAATGATATCCACCTTGCAAAAGCATTTCAATATGCGGTTCTATCCTTGGTGGGACCTTCGAGTCTCTTTAGGATAGTATCGCATATTGGGCGTGACAATGTCTTTCCATCTTTTTTAGTTAGCCATCATAATGTGAAATTGTGTCATGCTATCCTGTTTAGTTAGCCATAATATATGTGAAATTGTGTCATGCTATCCTGTTTGGTTAGACAACATAAATATGAATTATTTCATGCCCTCTTTTATTCCCCACTATCCATTGCACCTGTCTATCATACAACATCTATACTTTCAACTACTTTTCTTGTTTATCAGCCATTTGATTGGGAGAGGGTGATGGCAGTATCTAAGGGAGTAACATCACGGTCTTCAAAAAAGATAGTACTACCAGTTGATGCAGATAGAACCATGGTTGTACTTGCCCAAGGACCAGATCCACCACACATAACCCAGACTCTCGCAGATTGTACCCCTACCCAGTTGGACAGAGAACCGGCTACACCCCTTCTAACCCCAACCCCGGCAGATAGTAACCCAGTCCCATTTGACACAGAACCGTCTCCACCACAGAGCACCCAAACACGAGTAGTTAGTAAGGGAACTCCAGTGCCCAAAGCACGAGGACCACCACTCCGAATCCCAACTAAACGCTTAAAGGAGAAGAAGATTTGTTCTCAGGTCAGGTTCTGTAGATATGGTTCATACTCCTTTGCTCTTGCATTACTGTATTTACTCATACGAACTATTTTCAAATTTGAAGGATGGAATTGAAACTCCAATGGCACAACAGGTATGTTTCAAACCTATTTCTTTAATTGGTTTTCTGTTGTAACCTGCTCTATGTTGATTTCAGTTTCAATTGAATAAAAAGTTATGTTCTCATGTCATGCACATTAAAAGTGTTATTATTGCTCTATAGTTTCCCACACTTATATTCTGTCTATTCTGCTTCGTCTTGAACAAATATTATTTGAACTGTGTCTCTATCTTGATTTGGCAACAAAAACTAGAATGATAGAGAACATAAAGTGACCATGGTACATAGATATATGTTTGTTTCATGCTGTTATCCTGTCCACTTTACTACTGAACTCATTTACCAATATGAGTTTCATATACAACATGGCAAACCTGTGATGTGTCTGCTTGTTTCTCTTTTAGAATACGGATAAAATATTGGAGAACAGTACCGCGTTATGCAATGGTAAAGGAAGTAATGAAGATAATGTTCAAGATAGTGAGACATCCCTGTTGGTCTCCAAGAAAGCTGATAAAAACTATCTTGACGACAGTGAGAGAACCCAAAAGTCCTGTCTTGATGTAGTGTTTGAGTTACTGGCCACTACTGCTTGCACAAGCTCTTCGAACTTGCTGCCTGAATCAGTTCGTCTTCTTCAGTCTCAACTTCAAGTTGAAAGACATCAATCAGATGTGCTGCGACAGGAAGCTGAAGGACTGAGGAAGTCCCTGCAGAATTCAGATGCATATTTCCTGGTGCAACAGCAAGCGCTGGAGGATTTAAGGGCCAAACAAGAGAAAGTTAATAAGCTTGATAAGCATCTTGCCAGCATTATGGGTACCCAGGATATTGTTTCTTGAGATCTTCTGAAGTGGTTTCAGTTCTGGATTTGTTTTGCTGCGGCGTTTATTTGCGCTGGCCGCCAACTTTGATAGCCAGTGTATATGATATGCTTCTTTGTTCCCTATATTTGCACTGGTGGCGAACTTTGATGCCCAGTGGATGTAATATGTGTAATAGCCGTGATAGCCTAGCGTTAGTTGCTTGCCACAATAACCATGGGCTAATATTTACTGTAGTGACACTAGGCCTCCTATGGGCCGTAGAAACAGTGGGCCTTCTACGGGCCGTAGAAACAATGGGCCTTCTACGGGCTATAGAAACAATGGGCCTTCTACGGGCCATATCATCAATGGGCCTTATACGGGTCGTATGATCGATTGGCCAAACATGGGCCAAACAGACCGCATTATGACCGTAAACGGGCTAGATTTGGAATTGTCCGTTCATGGGCCGACCATAACGGACAATCATTAATAGGCCGTATTTGATGACGCTATGAAAACGGCCAAACGTATTAACGGACCGCAAACAGGCCGACTGTAACGACGGGCTGAATTTGGCCCACAAGTAGAAAATGACAGTAACGGGCCGTAAGTAAATGAATGCCGGAAATGAGCCCAAGTATAAATGGGCTCTGTGAAGGCCGAAAGATAACATGGGATGGAAACGGCCCAATGGAATAATGGGTCGTTAATGGGTATAAAGTGATACACTGTTCATTACGGGCCAGTTTCAGCACGGGCTGTTAATGGGTGTAAAGTGATACACTGTTCATTACGGGCCAGTTTCACCACGGGCCAATAATGGGCCAAGAGTTACAAAGGGCCTCATATGGGCCGAAAGACGTCATGGGCCATACATGGGCCAGAAGTGAAAACGGGCTGGAATCATATCGGATGGCCCAGATGACGCTAGGCCTAATTCGGATACGGCGTAACGGGCCTTGGGTTAGCGGGCTGTAAATGGGCTATATGCGAATAGGCCGTTAACAGGCTTTCCATGGGCCGGCCCGCCACCTTTTGACCAAGTCAAACGGGCCGGCCTTTTCACAGGAATGGGCCTCTCTTGGGCCATGCCATGTGTCGACGTATCATAGGCGCCTTCTGTTCAATGAGTGGATGACATCTATCCCAACGATGAGCCGACATGTGTTTCCTCCAGTGAATGATGATTTTACATGTGCAAAATCCCCATTGGTCGGGGCTGTTAACGGGTTATCGAATCCAAAACCCGACCCGATAGCTTAACGGCGTTCCGTTGCGGTGGATGCCATGTGTCGGTCACCATTGACGGAAGCACTTCTGTGACGCATGATTTATCATCATGGAAGTGGACACTTCCATGATGATAATTTTTGTAATGTTATGGAACACTTCTACGACAGCACATGTAGGACTATCTTGGTTCTGTCATAAAATCGTCATGGATGTACATGCATGACAAAAATCGCGACCTACTGTGACAAACACGTATCATCACGGAAGTGTATTTTCTTTGTAGTGTGAGTGTGGGGAATTTTACGTCCCACCGACCACCCACTTGGTAGCCACTGTCGAAGACTTAACCGACATCCTCGACTACGCTTCCGAAGACATCGACGCCATGGAGAACGATGTCGAAGCCGAACCAGGCCAAAACCTGCCTATCACCGGGCAGTGGACTGGCACTTCCACATACGACGTGTACATGGTGGATACACCCAAAGAGGACGACGATGGAAATCATGATCCGATTGAGGACAAGCCCGTCGAGGTACCACCAAAGCATCGACATCAGCTGTGCCACTCACGATCGCGGCGGGAAAAAGAAAGCAACACCGGAACCAGAGACAATGTGTCACAGCCCTAGAGCTTGCTTGTAACTAGTGGCATTGCATCCATGCATCATGTTTAAACTTATTTGCAACTTGAAATGGGGATTGCCTAAACCCTAGCATTAAAGGAATTCAAATAGGTTCAACCAAAAATATTTTTCAGTGAATTCAAATGGCTTTAGAAAATGTTCATCATTTCTGGAAAAATGCTTTAAACCAGAACCAGAGGTGTTGCACATTTTTCATGTCACATTTGGTCACTGGATTAATTCATAAGTATTTGAATTTGGACATTTCAATTTTATAATATTTTTTTTAAATGTCCAAATGATCCTGAAAGTACTTGGGGGCTATTGGAAATAATCCAAATAGTGCCCACAATTTTTGTCGGGATTTTATAAAATGAGTTAGTATTTTTACTAATTCAAAACAGAGTAATAAAAATAGAAAACTAAAACAAATAAAGAGAGAGAGAGAAGGACTTACCTGACGCTTACCTGAGGCCCACCCACCTGGTGGCCCAGCAGAATCGGCCCAGCCCACCACTGCAGCCCCTTCGTCGCCTTCCTCCCCTCGCCCCGAAGCAGCTGCGTGCCCGGCGCGCAGGCGAGCAGCGCCAGCTCCTCCTTGCCTGCCTGGCTACCCCCTCGTCGCCCTGGTCGCCTCCCGCGACGCCACGCAACCCCCCCCCCGACGCTCTCTCACTCTCTCTGGATCTCTCCCCTTCCTCTCCTCTCCCCACCGAGAGCCGCCGCCGACGTCGCTCGCAACCACCGCGGCCCCAGCCACTTCCTCGCTCCCTCTCCGCATCCCTGAGCTCCGTCCCGACCCCATGGAGCTGCACACCGACGCACGCGACCAGAGGAGGCCCCAGTCGACCGGAGCGTCATCGTCTTCATCCCCGGTGCCCGGAGATCACCGCCGTAAATTCGTCGTCGCAGAAGCTTCCCCGAGCTCGCCGACCCCTCCGTTCGATCCACTGTGAGCCCCTCTTCCTCTTCCCCCTTCTCTCAAGCTCGCGCTCATCCCCTAGCTTCTTTCTCCACCGCGGCCGAGAGCTTCTCACCGCCGGCCATGGCGTGGTCGTGGCCACAGCCACCGCAGCTCGTTTCCAAGCCCACCGTCGTGCTCACCGCGATCTTAGGAGTCCGTAGCACGCCCCAGCTCCTCCTGCCGTGCTCCCTAACACCGACCCCGAGCTCGCCCGAGCTCCGGCCGCCGCCAAGGTCGACGCCGTGCTCAACTCCGGCCACCTCCGCTCCAGCCGCCTCCACCACTGGAAGCACCACTCCGCCAGCTCCCCGTGGATGCTCCCCGCGCCCCAAACCATGGCCTGTAGCGCAATTCCGACGCGGACGCCGCCGCGATCTGAGGTCGCCGACGGTTAAACGCCGGCAGCTGACGTGGCACCGTTGTTAGTAGTTAATGACTCCACTAATTAACCCACACTCTCACTGACATGCGGGCCCTGTGGCCTAACTAACCGGCTAACTAAAATAGATTAGGTTTAATCTAATTGCAGTGGCCCCACGCGTCAGTTTTGACCGCGCTGACGTGGCCGTTGACCGGGCCCACACGTCAGTGGCACTAACCAGCCCCAGTCACTGACCAGTGGACCCCACTGGTCAGGTTTGACCTGGGGCGCCCAGTTGACTCTGCTGACGTCACAGTGACGTGGTGCTGACGCCATAAATCATTTCTGGATTTATTATTATTCAGGAAATTTCAGAAAATGCCCTAAACTTCAATAATTCATAGAAATTCAACCGTAACTCCAAATTAAATAATTTATATATGAAAAATTATCAGAAAAATTCAAGGAATCCATCTGTACCATTTTCATGCATGTTTGAACAATGTTTGTCCTCTGTTTTGGACAAAACAAATAAAGGGCATTTAAATAATCACATATGGAGTTTGAATTTGAATCTTGTATTCAAACCAACCCCACTTAACTTGTTGCTAGATGCATTAGCCCAAAACACATTCATTTTGCCATGTCATGATCATGCATCATATTGTGCATTGCATTGATTGTGTTCCCTTCTGTGTTGCCGGTATTTGTCCCCTCTCGATAGACGTGATACCGATGATGTGATCGTTGACACTGATGAAGACTCAATGCTATCTTCAGAAGTGCCAGGAAAGCAAAACCCCCTTGTTCATTCCGATAAAATCCCACTCTCTCGCTCCTGCTCTCTTTTAATGCATTAGGACAACACCGATTCATCTGTTACTTGCTGCGGTAGCTGAACCCCTTTATCCTTTGCATGACCTGTCATTACCACAGTAAATAGATGAAACCCACTTGCATGAGTAGGAGTTGTTTGAGCCCTATTGTGCCTACTCATTCATGCTTGTTTGTCATGCCTGCTACTGCTTAGAGTTGAGTCAGGTCTGATTCATCGGGGATGAATCAGAGGTGTGTGAACATGTCCTACTGTGTGTGAGCTAAGTGTGTGAATACGATTTGGTAAAGGTAGCGGTGAGAGGCCATGTAGGAGTTGCAAAGGTAGCGGTGGGTTGTCTCATTGCAGCCGTCCTCAGGAACTGAGTTCTGTGTTTGTGATCCATGATTCAGCTACTACCACGCATTGGGCCCGAAACTAATGGACCCTCTCGGCTTCTTAATCACCCTTGTCCTCTGTCCAGGAGTTGCAAGTAGTTTCTGGTGTTTGTAGTATGCTGGAGGCCGTGCGCAGCGCTGACCGTAGGGGTGGGCTGTGATGCGGTAGGCACGTGGCACGGTGTACCGGGCGCCCGTTTGGTGTCTCGGGAACCCTGTTCACATCGTTTGGGGCTGTGAGCGAAACTCCGGCCGGATCTCCTCATGGATGGAACCCGAATAGGCGATAAAGCTGGACTAGAGACTTGAGTGTTTAGGCAGGCCGTGGCCGACATCCACGTTGGGCTTCCGCTTGAAGGTTGCCGAGTACATGTCGTGTAAACGACGGTAAGTGGTGAGAGCGTCTGTGAAGAAGTACACCCCTGCAGGGTTAACATCATCTATTCGAATAGCCGTGTCCGTAGAAAAGGACTTCTGGGTTGCTTATATTAGTTCATAGACAAGTGAAAGTGGATACTCTAAAATACGCAAGATAAGCGTGAGTGCTATGGATTGCGTTCTCGTAGGGAGACGGGAGCGGATCTATAGTGGTGTATTGATATGGTGAATATGTGGACTCGTGTGCGCCACCTCAAAGGAGTTTCTTGTAATAGTAGATCTGGATAGCCACCGAGTCAAAGCTGGCTTGCTGCAGTTAAACCCCACCATCCCCTTTGTTGATAATGATGCATATGTAGATAGTTCTGATGTAAGTCTTGCTGGGTACATTTGTACTCACGTTTGCCTATTTTATGTTTTTGCAGAGAGACTTCGGTCTCGCTAGTAGTTCCACATGGACTTCGACGTTTAGCTTGTTACCTCAGCTACGATCTTGTGCCCTCGGCAGGATCTGGTAGATAGTCAGGCTTCTCAGCCTTTTTCATTTATAGATGTCTGTACTCAGACATGATAGCTTCCGCTTGTGCTTTGATTTGTATGCTCTGAATGTTGGGTCATGAGACCCATGTTTGTAATATCTCGCTCCTCGGAGCCTATTCAATAAATACTTGAGTCGTAGAGTCATGTTGTGATGCCATGTTGTATTTGCACATATCGAGCATATTGTGTGTATGTTATTGAAATGCTTGGTATGTGTGGGATCTGACTATCTAGTTGTTTATCCTTAGTAGCCTCTCTTACCGGGAAATGTCTCCTAGTGTCTCCACCGAGCCATGGTAGCTTGCTACTGCTCCGGAGCATTTAGGCTGGCCGGCATGTGTCCTTCTTCGTTCCTGTGTCTGTCCCCTCGGGGAAATGTCACGCGAGGAATTCCGGAGTCCTGTTAGCCCGCTACAGCCCGGTTCACCGGAGTCCTGCTAGCCCAGTGCTACAGCCTGGATTCACTCGCTGATGACCGACACGTTCGACGCTGGGTCATGGATGCCTGTCCCTGTAAGTTTGTGCCACTTTGGGTTTACGACTAGCCATGTCAGCCCGGGCTCCTTATCATATGGATGCTAGCGACACTATCATATACGTGTGCCAAAAGGCGCAAACGGTCCCGGGCAAAGGTAAGGCGACACCCATGGGAATACCGTGCGTGAGGCCGCAAAGTGATATGAGGTGTTACATGCTAGATCGATGTGGCATTGAGTTGGGGTCCTGACAGCGTTGGTATCAGAGCTTGACTGCCTGTAGGATTACCAAGCCAAACTGGTCGAAGTTGAGTCTAGAAATTCTTTATTTATATAAGGGAATTGATTGTGGGATGGAACGTAAGGCTCTTTTTACTCCTTATACCTCATGGCCTTCTGATCTGAGTCATCCTCTTCTCTTCTACGGGGGTTAAGAACTAGGCTTCTCATCTATCTATTAGGATGACGTGTTACTAATCCATAGACTTTTAAGATTGTTGGTTTCAAACCCCAGTTCAGTTCCTACTATTTCTGTATGATAACTGTTGATCTCGGAACCTTGCTATTGTGATGTTGAGTGGTTATGCCTTCATTTTTGCAGGATGTCTCAATCATTTTGAGCATTTACAGCCGTTATGCTGTCCGAGTCATCCCAGGTTTCTAAACAGTCTGATGCATTTGCAAATTCCTTCCTTCCGTTTCGATGTTCCTTTGGTCCAGATTAACCACACCAATCGGTGAGTTGAGGTACTCTGTTGCCTTGACATATATGTTGGAGATATTATTATGACCCTAGGTGTCCTAGGGGATCATCTAGTAATCTAGCCATGATTTGTGTCCCAGTGTGATGAATCTGGCCATCATTCTCGAAAGCATCCCGTGATGCTACTTAGTAGTAGGTATTGTATTCCTGGGTTTTGAACCCGAGATTCACTCTACCTACTTCATGTTGATAGTGTTTGCTAGTTCCTTTAGGATATTAGTAACCTTGCGATAGTCCTCGAGGTTCATGGTATATCCTTCTTCCAATTACCATGAACCATTCTTGGCAGGAGTTCTTCTGAACCAAAAGATGACAACAAGAGTGCTCTCGATGAGTTCTCCATGCTATATTGTGACTCTGCCAACTCAACCTTTCTGCATGGGTTGTCCGGAAGAATTATGTTGAACTTGGTTCGACATACTAATCTATGCATCCACAACTCAGAAAGTTATATGTTCCTTTGAGTTGTCCCTCTTTAGTTGTCTACAGACCTTCGTCTATCAATTGATAGTCAAGAGTATGCGTGCGTTCGTTTATCGATGCCTATTACTCTTGTGGTCGTCAAGCCATTCTGTCCTGAATGACTTGGAGAAACAAACTCCAGTACCTCTTCCATATCCAGGATTGGGTCAAAGCAGTTGTATTCCGCAGATCAAATGCCAATCCAGCTTTTGGTTCTATTCTACCTTGGAGTATTACCCCCTTTATGTCAGAATTGTCATGAGAACTGCACGAACTCTTATGAATTTTGACGTAGTGATACTTCTCACCATCATTAGTCATTCCTCGGTCCTCGTGTTGATGCAACCAGAATACCGACAAATGAATTGTGATGTGTGAAATCAATACTCCCAGCAACCTCGTTGCTTGGTAGTTAAAGGATAATAATTTCATTCTTTGCGTGTTGGTTTTTGAATCATCCTTCTAAGACTGATCGTGCTACCTAGTCCTTATTTCGGTGCACCCTTCGATTGATGAGTTAGCATCTTGTCAAGTCCTCACTCATTTGATCATGTCGTCTTGCCCTCAAAAGCGAGATTGTTCCCGAGCTTAGTAACATACCGGTGGTTCGTGATTTTCCGAATATCTTCTCGAAAGTATCACCAGGTTGTCACATGACTGTTATGTTGAGCTCGTGATCAAGTTGGTTTATTCTGTAAACCACCCTTTCTCCAAGAATCCGTGTTGGATACCCCTGAGCTAGTTGGTTAAGCTATGCATCAACTTGGAGAGTTGGAAGATAGAAGCTTGTCCGATATAGTTCATTATAAGGGATGTCTTGTATGTGTGTTGAAGAAAGTTGATATTTTCATCGACTGAACCTCGTGATCAGTTAATGGGCCTATCACTTTTATCCAACCTTTGATTGGAGTATGGGCTATCATCCAATCAGACCAGAACCAACGATATTCGTAATGTTATCTTACTCGTGGTTGATCCCTCGAGCATACACCATTATATCTTTTGGGTCTGACCAATGCTATCACTTGTTCACTTAACTATGGAATTCCTTTTAAAAGGAAACCCAGATGAATTGTTGTTGATCCCATTGACAACATGCTTATCTCCTCCATGATCTTGCTGGACAACAAGTTAGTGTTGGAAACTTCTGAAAGCATTTCTTCATGCTAACTCATGAAGTATGTGTTTGATGAAAGGAGTGACTTCCTCTTATACACGTGCATTTGGTGAAAGTTGCTGCCGTGAATTTGAGAAAGTTAGTTTTGCTTCCTCTGGAATCATCCCAAGTCATTCATGCATATGTGCGAAGTATTCTATGGTTTGGAGACTTGCAACCTTCATTCCATATGTGTTCCGAGCACACCAAGCCACTGATTGATTTGTTCAAGGAGAAGAAGTTCCTTCTTAAGAGCATGCCTTATGCAAGGATTTTGATATCCTCGTTGATGGTTCTCCACCTGAACTCGGTAGTGTTTTATTATAAGACTACCACGTGGTCATGCTTGTCTGGGACAACGTGTTCACATGTTTGTAGCAGAACCAGCTCATGTTTTTGGAGCTTGCTATCGTAGTTCATTCCCGAGAATCTCGCAACGTCGTCTCGTCTATTTGTGTTGCAAACTTTCATTTTTCCTCCAGACTTGATGAGTCTATAATATCCTGACACCAGCCAGATCTGAATCTCAGGAAGATATGATGGTTGGAACATTTCCCAAGAATTATAATATTGGTCGCGCGATAACCGGTAAAGTGGATGTCGTGGCCAACACACCCAGCCGGAAGACCTGTTATTGTAATATCTTGTTTGAGGAAGTTGGCCACCTCCCCATAGGGATTTCGTAGGATTTACTCCCTAGTTGCCCCTATGGATTTCTGTGTTCCGAAGTCCGACCTTTTTACTTGATGTTCTAGATATCAAACCATATCTATGAATGGGTTACGCTAGCACATCAAGGAGAACATTAAAAACGGAGTGCTAAATGCCTCTCGGTCGATCATCCAGATTTCATTACCTTGACCCCGCCAAGGGTGAAATCTGAGAAAGTGTTATCTTCCTTTGCATCTGCATCATCCATCATCATTCATCATGGTAGCAAGTTGTGCTGCCAGGATCCTTGACACGGATATTGGTAAAATCTTGATGAATATGGAGATGCTCAAGTTCTTGAGAGCACGCACAAGCGCTAGGTGTTATCATCGGCACTAACTGGGATACCTCTCAGTTTCCTCGGCAATGCTATGACCCTTTCAAACAGTGAATTCACTCTCCATTGTTGGGTTCTTCCCCAGTTACCAGAATCATTCCCTGCATTAGCATTTTGTTCCTAGCTTGCACCGCCAATGGGCCATTCTACCATGGGTCTCTTCCATTTCCGGTGATAAGCAAAAATCATCCATTACGTTGTCTTCAACAAGGTAATCCACATCATCCAAGTTCGAGTATGCCATTCTACCGAACCCCTCTAAATGATCGATTATGATTTGCCTTAAGCTGGTATAAAGAGTTTCAATGACCTTTGAATCAAAGGTAATTCTTTTTGCCACTTAAGGGGATATTTCTATGAGTCACCTTCCCTAAGGTGCATCGTTATGGTATCATGGCAATTCAACTCCTCGCTACGTTGACAACCGGTCACCACATTCTTAAGTCTAGAATTGTTGTCTACCTAGTGAACCTTTGTCATCTGCTTCACTCCATTCCTATGGATGTGTGCTTCATCTCTCAGCTCGAGAGATGTTGCTATGTCTCATTCCGAGAGTTAATCCTGAGTTATTCGACCTTCGAGAAGAACGATTCTTTTAGGGTCTTTCCTTTCCTCTCGTTGTCATGTTAGTTGGAGTTCTCAGAGGAAGACGTCGAGACAAAGATGGTGATCGAATCAATGCTTTTATGGAGTGCACCCTGGATCGTGAAGATTATTCTAGTTGCGTTTGCCCTTCATCCTACCCTACACTTGAATCTCGGGTCGAGATTCTTGTTTAGTGGGGGTGAGTTGTCACAGCCCTAGAGCTTGCTTGTAACTAGTGGCATTGCATCCATGCATCATGTTTAAACTTATTTGGAACTTGAAACGGGGATTGCCTAAACCCTAGCATTAAAGGAATTCAAATAGGTTCAACCAAAAATATTTTTTAGTGAATTCAAATGGCTTTAGAAAATGTTCATCATTTCTGGAAAAATGCTTTAAACCAGAACCAGAGGTGTTGCACATTTTTCATGTCACATTTGGTCACTGGATTAATTCATAAGTATTTGAATTTGGACATTTAAATTCTATAATATTTTTTTTACATGTCCAAATGATCCTGAAAGTACTTGGGGGCTATTGGAAATAATCCAAATAGTGCCCACAATTTTTGTCGGGATTTTATAAAATGAGTTAGTATTTTTACTAATTCAAAACAGAGTAATAAAAATAGAAAACTAAAACAAATAAAGAGAGAGAGAGAAGGACTTACCTCACGCTTACCTGAGGCCCACCCACCTGGTGGCCCAGCAGAATCGGCCCAGCCCACCACTGCAGCCCCTTCGTCGCCTTCCTCCCCTCGCCTCGAAGCAGCTGCGTGCCCGGCGCACAGGCGAGCCGCGCCAGCTCCTCCGTGCCTGCCTGGCTACCCCCTCGTCGCCCTGGTCGCCTCCCGCGACGCCACGCAACCCCCTCCCGACGCTCTCTCACTCTCTGTGGATCTCTCCCCTTCCTCTGCTCTCCCCACCGAGAGCCGCCGCCGACGTCGCTCGCAACCACCGCGGCCACAGCAACTTCCTCGCTCCCTCTCCGCATCCCTGAGCTCCGTCCCGACCCCATGGAGATGCACACCGAAGCACGCGACCAGAGGAGGCCCCAGTCGACCGGAGCGTCGTCGTCTTCATCCCCGGTGCCCGGAGATCGCCGCCGTAAATTCGTCGTCGCAGAAGCTTCCCCGAGCTCGCCGACCCCTCCATTCGATCTACTGTGAGCCCCTCTTCCTCTTCCCCCTTCTCTCAAGCTCGCGCTCATCCCCTAGCTTCTTTCTCCACCGCGGCCGAGAGCTTCTCGCCGCCGGCCATGGCGTGGTCGTGGCCACAGCCACCGCAGCTCGTTTCCGAGCCCACCGTCGTGCTCACCGCGATCTCAGGAGTCCGTAGCACGCCCCAGCTCCTCCTGCCGTGCTCCCTAACACCGACCCCGAGCTCGCCCGAGCTCCGGCCGCCGCCAAGGTCGACGCCGTGCTCAACTCCGGCCACCTCCGCTCCAGCCGCCTCCACCACTGGAAGCACCACTCCGCCAGCTCCCCGTGGATGCTCCCCGCGCCCCAAACCATGGCCTGTAGCGCAATTCCGACGCGGACGCCGCCGCGATCTGAGGTCGCCGGCGGTTAAACGCCGGCAGCTGACGTGGCACCGTCGTTAGTAGTTAATGACTCCACTAATTAACCCACACTCTCACTGGCATGCGGGCCCTGCGGCCTAACTAACCGGCTAACTAAAATAGATTAGGTTTAATCTAATTGCAGTGGCCCCACGCGTCAGTTTTGACCGCGCTGACGTGGCCGTTGACTGGGCCCACACGTCAGTGGCACTAACCAGCCCCAGTCACTGACCAGTGGACCCCACTGGTCAGGTTTGACCTGGGGCGCCCAGCTGACTCTGCTGACGTCACAGTGACGTGGTGCTGACGCCATAAATCATTTCTGGATTTATTATTATTCAGGAAATTTCAGAAACTGCCCTAAACTTCAATAATTCATAGAAGTTCAACCGTAACTCCAAATTAAATAATTTATATATGAAAAATTATCAGAAAAATTCAAGGAATGCATCTGTACCATTTTCATGCATGTTTGAACAATGTTTGTCCTCTGTTTTGGACAAAACAAATAAAGGGCATTTAAATAATCACATATGGAGTTTGAATTTGAATCTTGTATTCAAACCAACCCCACTTAACTTGTTGCTAGATGCGTTAGCCCAAAACACATTCATTTTGCCATGTCATGATCATGCATCATATTGTGCATTGCATTGATTGTGTTCCCTTCTGTGTTGCCGGTATTTGTCCCCTCTCGATAGACGTGATACCGATGATGTGATCATTGACACTGATGAAGACTCAATGCTATCTTCAGAAGTGCCAGGCAAGCAAAACCCCCTTGTTCATTCCGATAAAATCCCACTCTCTCGCTCCTGCTCTCTTTTAATGCATTAGGACAACACCGATTCATCTGTTACTTGCTGCGGTAGCTGAACCCCTTTATCCTTTGCATGACCTGTCATTACCACAATAAATAGATGAAACCCACTAGCATGAGTAGGAGTTGTTTGAGCCCTGTTGTGCCTACTCATTCATGCTTGTTTGTCATGCCTGCTACTGCTTAGAGTTGAGTCAGGTCTGATTCATCGGGGATGAATCAGAGGTGTGTGAACATGTCCTACTGTGTGTGAGCTAAGTGTGTTAATACGATTTGGTAAAGGTAGCGGTGAGAGCCATGTAGGAGTACATGGTGGGTTGTCTCATTGCAGGCGTCCTCAGGAACTGAGTTCTGTGTTTGTGATCCATGATTCAGCTACTACCACGCATTGGGCCCGAAACCAATGGACCCTCTCGGCTTCTTAATCACCCTTGTCCTCTGTCCAGGAGTTGCAACTAGTTTCTGGTGTTTGTAGTATGCTGGAGGCCGTGCGCAGCGCTGACCGTAGGGGTGGGCTGTGATGCGGTAGGCACGTGGCACGGTGTACCGGGCGCCCGTTTGGTGTCTCGGGAACCCTGTTCACATCGTTTGGGGCTGTGAGCGAAACTCCGGCCGGATCTCCTCATGGATGGAACCCGAATAGGCGATAAACCTGGACTAGAGACTTGAGTGTTTAGGCAGCCCGTGGCCGACACCCACGTTGGGCTTCCGCTTGAAGGTTGCCGAGTACATGTCGTGTAAACGGCGGTAAGTGGTGAGAGCGTGTGTGAAGAAGTACACCCCTGCAGGGTTAACATCATCTATTCGAATAGCCGTGTCCGCAGAAAAGGACTTCTGGGTTGCTTATATCAGTTCATAGACAAGTGAAAGTGGATACTCTAAAATACACAAGATAAGCGTGAGTGCTATGGATGGCGTTCTCGTAGGGAGACGGGAGCGGATCCATAGTGGTGTATTGATATGGTGAATATGTGGACTCGTGTGCGCCACCTCAAAAGAGTTTATTGTAACAGTAGATCAGGATAGCCACCGAGTCAAAGCTGGCTTGCTGTAGTTAAACCCCACCATCCCCTTTGTTGATAATGATGCATATGTAGATAGTTCTGATGTAAGTCTTGCTGGGTACATTTGTACTCACGTTTGCCTATTTTATGTTTTTGCAGAGAGACTTCGGTCTCGCTAGTAGTTCCACGTGGACTTCGACGTTTAGCTTGTTACCTCAGCTACGATCTTGTGCCCTCGGCAGGATCTGGTAGATAGTCAGGCTTCTCAGCCTTTTTCATTTATAGATGTCTGTACTCAGACATGATAGCTTCCGCTTGTGCTTTGATTTGTATGCTCTGAATGTTGGGTCATGAGACCCATGTTTGTAATATCTCGCTCGTCGGAGCCTATTGAATAAATACTTGAGTCGTAGAGTCATGTTGTGATGCCATGTTGTATTTGCACATATCGAGCATATTGTGTGTATGTTATTGAAATGCTTGGTATGTGTGGGATCTGACTATCTAGTTGTTTATCCTTAGTAGCCTCTCTTACCGGGAAATGTCTCCTAGTGTTTCCACCGAGCCATGGTAGCTTGCTACTGCTCCGGAGCATTTAGGCTGGCCGGCATGTGTCCTTCTTCGTTCCTGTGTCTGTCCCCTCGGGGAAATGTCACGCGAGGAATTCCGGAGTCCTGTTAGCCCGCTACAGCCCGGTTCACCGGAGTCCTGCTAGCCCAGTGCTACAGCCTGGATTCACTCGCTGATGACCGACACGTTCGATGCTGGGTCATGGATGCCTGTCCCTGTAAGTTTGTGCCACTTTGGGTTTACGACTAGCCATGTCAGCCCAGGCTCCTTATCATATGGATGCTAGCGACACTATCATATACGTGTGCCAAAAGGCGCAAACGGTCCCGGGGAAAGGTAAGGCGACACCCATGGGAATACCGTGCGTGAGGCCGCAAAGTGATATGAGGTGTTACATGCTAGATTGATGTGGCATTGAGTCGGGGTCCTGACAGTGTTTGTATCAGAGCTTGACTGCCTGTAGGATTACCAAGCCAAACTGGTCGACGTTGAGTCTAGAAATTCTTTAGTTATATAAGGGAATTGATTGTGGGATGGAACGTAAGGCTCTTTTTACTCCTTATACCTCATGGCCTTCTGATCTGAGTCATCCTCTTCTCTTCAACGGGGGTTAAGAACTAGGCTTCTCATCTATCTATTACGATGACGTGTTACTAATCCATAGACTTTTAAGATTGTTGGTTTCAAACCCCAGTTCAGTTCCTACTATTTCTGTATGATAACTGTTGATCTCGGAACCTTGCTATTGTGATGTTGAGTGGTTATGCCACCATTTTTGCAGGATGTCTCAATCATTTTGAGCATTTACAGCCGTTATGCTGTCCGAGTCATCCCAGGTTTCTAAACAGTCTGATGCATTTGCAAATTCCTTCCTTCCGTTTCGATGTTCCTTTGGTCCAGATTAACCACACTAATCGGTGAGTTGAGGTACTATGTTGCCTTGACATATATGTTAGAGATATTATTATGACCCTAGGTGTCCTAGGGGATCATCTTGTAATCTAGCCATGATTTGTGTCCCAGTGTGATGAATCTGGCCATCATTCTCGAAAGCATCCCGTGATGCTACTTAGTAGTAGGTATTCTATTCCTGGGTTTTGAGCCCGAGATTCACTCTACTTACTTCATGTTAATAGTGTTTGCTAGTTCCTTTAGGATATTAGTAACCTTTCGATAGTCCTTGAGGTTCGTGGTATATCCTTCTTCCAATTACCATGAACCATTCTTGGCAGGAGTTCTTCTGAACCAAAATATGACAACAAGAGTGCACTCGATGAGTTCTCCATGCTATATTGTGACTCTGCCAGCTCAACCTTTCTGCATGGGTTGTCCGGAAGAATTATGTTGAACTTGGTTCGACATACTAATCTATGCATCCACAACTCAGAAAGTTATATGTTCCTTTGAGTTGTCCCTCTTTAGTTGTCTGCTGAACTTCGTCTATCAATTGATAGTCAAGAGTATGCGTGCGTTCGTTTATCGATGCCTATTACTCTTGTGGCCGTCAAGCCATTCTGTCCTGAATGACTTGGAGAAACAAACTCCAGTACCTCTTCCATATCCAGGATTGGGTCAAAGCAGTTGTATTCCACAGATCAAATGCCAATCCAGCTTTTGGTTCTGTTCTACCTTGGAGTATTACCCCCTTTATGTCATAATTGTCATGAGAACTGCACCAACTCTCATGAATTTTGACGTAGTGATACTTCTCACCATCATTAGTCATTCCTCGGTCCTCGTGTTGATGCAACCGGAATACCGACAAATGAATTGTGATGTGTGAAATCAATACTCCCAGCAACCTCGTTGCTTGGTAGTTAAAGGATAATAATTTCATTCTTAGCGTGTTGGTTTTTGAATCATCCTTCTAAGACTGATCGTGCTACCTAGTCCTTATTTCGGTGCACCCTTCGATTGATGAGTTAGGATCTTGTCAAGTCCTCACTCATTTGATCATGTCGTCTTGCCCTCAAAAGCGAGATTGTTCCCGAGCTTAGTAACATACCGGTGGTTCGTGATTTTCCGAATATCTTCTCGAAAGTATCACCAGGTTGTCACCTGACTGTTATGTTGAGCTCGTGATCAAGTTGGTTTATTCTGTAAACCACCCTTTCTCCAAGAATCCGTGTTGGATACCCCTGAGCTAGTTGGTTAAGCTATGCATCAACTTGGAGAGTTGGAAGATAGAAGCTTGTCCGATATAGTTCATTATAAGGGATGTCTTGTATGTGTGTTGAAGAAAGTTGATATTTTCATCGACTGAACCTCGTGATCAGTTAATGGGCCTATCACTTTTATCCAACCTTTGATTGGAGTATGGGCTATCATCAAATCAGACCAGAACCAACGATATTCGTAATGTTATCTTACTCGTGGTTGATCCCTCGAGCATACACCATTATATCTTTTGGGTCTGACCAATGCTATCACTTGTTCACTTAACAATGGAATTCCTTTTAAAAGGAAACCCAGATGAATTGTTGTTGATCCCATTGACAACATGCTTATCTCCTCCATGATCTTGTTGGACAACAAGTTAGTGTTGGAAACTTCTGAAAGCATTTCTTCATGCTAACTCATGAAGTATGTGTTTGATGAAAGGAGTGACTTCCTCTTATACACGTGCATTTGGTGAAAGTTGCCGCCGTGAATTTGAGAAAGTTAGTTTTGCTTCCTCTGGAATCATCCCAAGTCAGTCATGCATATGTGCGAAGTATTCTATGGTTTGGAGACTTGCAACCTTCATTCCATATGTGTTCCGAGCACACCAAGCCACTGATTGATTTTTTCAAGGAGAAGAAGTTCCTTCTTAAGAGCATGCCTTATGCAAGGATTTTGATATCCTCGTTGATGGTTCCCCACCTGAACTCGGTAGTGTTTTATTATAAGACTACCACGTGGTCATGCTTGTCTGGGACAACGTGTTCACATGTTTGTAGCAGAACCAGCTCATGTTTTTGGAGCTTGCTATCGTAGTTCATTCCCGAGAATCTCGCAACGTCGTCTCGTCTATTTGTGTTGCAAACTTTCATTTTTCCTCCAGCCTTGATGAGTCTAGAATATCCTGACACCAGCCAGATCTGAATCTCAGGTAGATATGATGGTTGGAACATTTCCCAAGAATTATAATATTGGTCGCGCGATAACCGGTAAAGTGGATGTCGTGGCCAACACACCCAGCCGGAAGACCTGTTATTGTAATATCTTGTTTGAGGAAGTTGGCCACCTCCCCATAGGGATTTCGTAGGATTTACTCCCTAGTTGCCCCTATGGATTTCTGTGTTCCGAAGTCCGACCTTTTTACTTGATGTTCTAGATATCAAACCATATCTATGAATGGGTTACGCTAGCACATCAAGGAGAACATTAAAAGCGGAGTGCTAAATGCCTCTCGGTCGATCATCCAGATTTCATTACCTTGACCCCGCCAAGGGTGAAATCTGAGAAAGTGTTATCTTCCTTTGCATCTGCATCATCCATCATCATTCATCATGGTGGCAAGTTGTGCTGCCAGGATCCTTGACACGGATATTGGTAAAATCTTGATGAATATGGAGATGCTCAAGTTCTTGAGAGCACGCACAAGCGCTAGGTGTGATCATCGGCACTAACTGGGATTCCTCTCAGTTTCCTCGGCAATGCTATGACACTTTCAAACAGTGAATTCACTCTCTATTGTTGGGTTCTTCCCCAGTTACCAGAATCATTCCCAGCATTTGCATTTTGTTCCCAGCTTGCACCGCCAATGGGCCATTCTACCATGGGTCTCTTCCATTTCCGGTGATAAGCAAAAATCATCCATTACGTTGTCTTCAACAAGGTAATCCACATCATCCAAGTTCGAGTATGCCATTCTACCGAACCCCTCTAAATGATCGATTATGATTTGCCTTAAGCTGGTATAAAGAGTTTCAATGATCTTTGAATCAAAGGTAATTCTTTTTGCCACTTAAGGGGATATTTCTATGAGTCACCTTCCCTAAGGTGCATCGTTATGGTATCATGGCAATTCAACTCCTCGCTACGTTGACAACCGGTCACCACATTCTTAAGTCTGGAATTGTTGTCTACCTAGTGAACCTTTGTCATCTGCTTCACTCCATTCCTATGGATGTGTGCTTCATCTCTCAGCTCGAGAGATGTTGCTATGTCTCATTCCGAGAGTTAATCCTGAGTTCTTCGACCTTCGAGAAGAACGATTCTTTTAGGGTCTTTCCTTTCCTCTCGTTGTCATGCTAGTTGGAGTTCTCAGAGGAAGACGTCGAGACAAAGATGGTGATCGAATCAACGCTTTTATGAAGTGCACCCTGGATCGTGAAGATTATTCTAGTTGCGTTTCCCCTTCATCCTACCCTACGCTTGAATCTCGGGTCTAGATTCTTGTTTAGTGGGGGTGAGTTGTCACAGCCCTAGAGCTTGCTTGTAACTAGTGGCATTGCATCCATGCATCATGTTTAAACTTATTTGGAACTTGAAATGGGGATTGCCTAAACCCTAGCATTAAAGGAATTCAAATAGGTTCAACCAAAAATATTTTTCAGTGAATTCAAATGGCTTTAGAAAATGTTCATCATTTCTGGAAAAATGCTTTAAACCAGAACCAGAGGTGTTGCACATTTTTCATGTCACATTTGGTCACTGGATTAATTCATAAGTATTTGAATTTGGACATTTAAATTTTATAATATTTTTTTTAAATGTCCAAATGATCCTGAAAGTACTTGGGGGCTATTGGAAATAATCCAAATAGTGCCCACAATTTTTGTCGGGATTTTATAAAATGAGTTAGTATTTTTACTAATTCAAAACAGAGTAATAAAAATAGAAAACTAAAACAAATAAAGAGAGAGAGAGAAGGACTTACCTGACGCTTACCTGAGGCCCACCCACCTGGTGGCCCAGCAGAATCGGCCCAGCCCACCACTGCAGCCCCTTCGTCGCCTTCCTCCCCTCGCCCCGAAGCAGCTGCGTGCCCGGCGCGCAGGCGAGCCACGCCAGCTCCTCCGTGCCTGCCTAGCTACCCCCTCGTCACCCTGGTCGCCTCCCGTGACGCCAC
>NC_041381.1:355017350-355037302 GCF_002162155.2 Triticum dicoccoides | reverse complement strand
TCCCCTTCCTCTGCTCTCCCCACCAAAAGCCGCCGCCGACGTCGCTCGCAACCACTGCGGCCACAGCCACTTCCTCGCTCCCTCTCCGCATCCCTGAGCTCCGTCCCGACCCCATGGAGCTGCACACCGACGCACGCGACCAGAGGAGGCCCCAGTCGACCGGAGCGTCGTCGTCTTCATCCCCGGTGCCCGGAGATCGCCGCCGAAAATTCGTCGTTGCAGAAGCTTCCCCGAGCTCGCCGACCCCTCCGTTCGATCCACTGTGAGCCCCTCTTCATCTTCCCCCTTCTCTCAAGCTCGCGCTCATCCCCTAGCTTCTTTCTCCACCGCGGTCGAGAGCTTCTCGCCGCCGGCCATGGCATGGCCGTGGACACAGCCACCGCAGCTCGTTTCCGAGCCCACCGTCGTGCTCACCGCGATCTCAGGAGTCCGTAGCACACCCCAGCTCCTCCTGCCGTGCTCCCTAACACCGACCCCGAGCTCGCCCGAGCTCCGGCCGCCGCCAAGGTCGACGCCGTGCTCAACTCCGGCCACCTCTGCTCCAGCCGCCTCCACCACTTGAAGCGCCACTCCGCCAGCTCCCCGTGGATGCTCCCCGCGCCCCAAACCACGGCCTTTAGCGCAATTCCGACACGGACACCGCCGCGATCTGAGGTCGCCGGCGGTTAAACGCCGGCAGCTGACGTGGCACCGTCGTTAGTAGTTAATGACTCCACTAATTAACCCACACTCTCACTGACATGCGGGCCCTGCGGCCTAACTAACCGGCTAACTAAAATAGATTAGGTTTAATCTAATTGCAGTGGCCCCACGCATCAGTTTTGACCGCGCTGACGTGGCCGTTGACCGGGCCCACACGTCAGTGGCACTAACCAGCCCCAGTCACTGACCAGTGGACCCCACTGGTCAGGTTTGACCTGGGGCGCCCAGTTGACTCTGCTGACGTCACAGTGACCTGGTGCTGACGCCATAAATCATTTCTGGATTTATTATTATTCAGGAAATTTCAGAAAATGCCCTAAACTTCAATAATTCATAGAAATTCAACCGTAACTCCAAATTAAATAATTTATATATGAAAAATTATCAGAAAAATTCAAGGAATCCATCTGTACCATTTTCATGCATGTTTGAACAATGTTTGTCCTCTGTTTTGGACAAAACAAATAAAGGGCATTTAAATAATCACATATGGAGTTTGAATTTGAATCTTGTATTCAAACCAACCCCACTTAACTTGTTGCTAGATGCATTAGCCCAAAACACATTCATTTTGCCATGTCATGATCATGCATCATATTGTGCATTGCATTGATTGTGTTCCCTTCTGTGTTGCCGGTATTTGTCCCCTCTCGATAGATGTGATACCGATGATGTGATCGTTGACACTGATGAAGACTCAATGCTATCTTCAGAAGTGCCAGGCAAGCAAAACCCCCTTGTTCATTCCGATAAAATCCCACTCTCTCGCTCCTGCTCTCTTTTAATGCATTAGGACAACACCGATTCATCTGTTACTTGCTGCGGTAGCTGAACCCCTTTATCCTTTGCATGACCTGTCATTACCACAGTAAATAGATGAAACCCACTAGCATGAGTAGGAGTTGTTTGAGCCCTGTTGTGCCTACTCATTCATGATTGTTTGTCATGCCTGCTACTGCTTAGAGTTGAGTCAGGTCTGATTCATCGGGGATGAAGCAGAGGTGTGTGAACATGTCCTACTGTGTGTGAGCTAAGTGTGTGAATACGATTTGGTAAAGGTAGCGGTGAGAGGCCATGTAGGAGTACATGGTGGGTTGTCTCATTGCAGCCGTCCTCAGGAACTGAGTTCTGTGTTTGTGATCCATGATTCAGCTAATACCACGCATTGGGCCCGAAACCAATGGACCCTCTCGGCTTCTTAATCACCCTTGTCCTCTGTCCAGGAGTTGCAAGTAGTTTCTGGTGTTTGTAGTATGCTGGAGGCCGTGCGCAGCGCTGACCGTAGGGGTGGGATGTGATGTGGTAGGCACGTGGCACGGTGTACCGGGCGCCCGTTTGGTTTGTCAGGAACCCTGTTCACATCGTTTGGGGCTGTGAGCGAAACTCCGGCCGGATCTCCTCATGGATGGAACCCGTATAGGCGATAAACCTGGACTAGAGACTTGAGTGTTTAGGCAGGCCGTGGCCGACACCCACGTTGGGCTTCCGCTTGAAGGTTGCCGAGTACATGTCGTGTAAACGGCGGTAAGTGGTGAGAGCGTGTGTGAAGAAGTACACCCCTGCAGGGTTAACATCATCTATTCGAATAGCCGTGTCCGCCGAAAAGGACTTCTGGGTTGCTTATATCAGTTCATAGACAAGTGAAAGTGGATACTCTAAAATACGCAAGATAAGCGTGAGTGCTATGGATGGCGTTCTCGTAGGGAGACGGGAGCGGATCCATAGTGGTGTATTGATATGGTGAATATGTGGACTCGTGTGCGCCACCTCAAAAGAGTTTCTTGTAACAGTAGATCAGGATAGCCACCGAGTCAAAGCTGGCTTGCTGCAGTTAAACCCCACCATCCCCTTTGTTGATAATGATGCATATGTAGATAGTTCTGATGTAAGTCTTGCTGGGTACATTTGTACTCACGTTTGCCTATTTTATGTTTTTGCAGAGAGACTTCGGTCTCGCTAGTAGTTCCACGTGGACTTCGACGTTTAGCTTGTTACCTCAGCTACGATCTTGTGCCCTCGGCAGGATCTGGTAGATAGTCAGGCTTCTCAGCCTTTTTCATTTATAGATGTCTGTAATCAGACATGATAGCTTCCGCTTGTGCTTTGATTTGTATGCTCTGAATGTTGGGTCATGAGACCCATGTTTGTAATATCTCGCTCCTCGGAGCCTATTGAATAAATACTTGAGTCGGAGAGTCATGTTGTGATGCCATGTTGTATTTGCACATATCGAGCATATTGTGTGTATGTTATTGAAATGCTTGGTATGTGTGGGATCTGACTATCTAGTTGTTTATCCTTAGTAGCCTCTCTTACCGGGAAATGTCTCCTAGTGTTTCCACCGAGCCATGGTAGCTTGCTACTGCTCCGGAGCATTTAGGCTGGCCGGCATGTGTCCTTCTTCGTTCCTGTGTCTGTCCCCTCGGGGAAATGTCACGCGAGGAATTCCGGAGTCCTGTTAGCCCGCTACAGCCCGGTTCACCGGAGTCCTGCTAGCCCAGTGCTACAGCCTGGATTCACTCGCTGATGACCGACACGTTAGATGCTGGGTCATGGATGCCTGTCCCTGTAAGTTTGTGCCACTTTGGGGTTACGACTAGCCATGTCAGCCTGGGCTCCTTATCATATGGATGCTAGCGACACTATCATATACGTGTGCCAAAAGGCGCAAACGGTCCCGGGCAAAGGTAAGGCGACACCCATGGGAATACCGTGCGTGAGGCCGCAAAGTGATATGAGGTGTTACATGCTAGATCGATGTGGCATTGAGTCGGGGTCTTGACAGCGTTGGGATCAGAGCTTGACTGCCTGTAGGATTACCAAGCCAAACTGGTCGAAGTTGAGTCTAGAAATTCTTTAGTTATATAAGGGAATTGATTGTGGGATGGAACGTAAGGCTCTTTTTACTCCTTATACCTCATGGCCTTCTGATCTGAGTCATCCTCTTCTCTTCTACGGGGGTTAAGAACTAGGCTTCTCATCTATCTATTAGGATGACGTGTTACTAATCCATAGACTTTTAAGATTGTTGGTTTCAAACCCCAGTTCAGTTCCTACTATTTCTGTATGATAACTGTTGATCTCGGAACCTTGCTATTGTGATGTTGAGTGGTTATGCCACCATTTTTGCAGGATGTCTCAATCATTTTGAGCATTTACAGCCGTTATGCTGTCCGAGTCATCCCAGGTTTCTAAACAGTCTGATGCATTTGCAAATTCCTTCCTTCTGTTTCGATGTTCCTTTGGTCTAGATTAACCACACTAATCGGTGAGTTGAGGTACTCTGTTGCCTTGACATATATGTTGGAGATATTATTATGACACTAGGTGTCCTAGGGGATCATCTAGTAATCTAGCCATGATTTGTGTCCCAGTGTGATGAATCTGGCCATCATTCTCGAAAGCATCCCGTGATGCTACTTAGTAGTAGGTATTCTATTCCTGGGTTTTGAACCCGAGATTCACTCTACTTACTTCGATAGTGTTTGCTAGTTCCTTTAGGATATTAGTAACCTTGTGATAGTCCTCGAGGTTCGTGGTATATCCTTCTTCCAATTACCATGAACCATTCTTGGCAGGAGTTCTTCTGAACCAAAAGATGACAACAAGAGTGCTCTCGATGAGTTCTCCATGCTATATTGTGACTCTGCCAGCTCAACCTTTCTACATGGGTTGTCTGGAAGAATTATGTTGAACTTGGTTCGACATACTAATCTATGCATCCACAACTCAGAAAGTTATATGTTCCTTTGAGTTGTCCCTCTTTAGTTGTCTACTGACCTTCGTCTATCAATTGATAGTCAAGAGTATGCGTGCGTTCGTTTATCGATGCCTATTACTCTTGTGGCCGTCAAGCCATTCTGTCCTGAATGACTTGGAGAAACAAACTCCAGTACCTCTTCCATATCCAGGATTGGGTCAAAGCAGTTGTATTCCGCAGATCAAATGCCAATCCAGCTTTTGGTTCTGTTCTACCTTGGAGTATTACCCCCTTTATGTCAGAATTGTCATGAGAACTGCACCAACTCTCATGAATTTTCACGTAGTGATACTTCTCACCATCATTAGTCATTCCTCGGTCCTCGTGTTGATGCAACCGGAATACCGACAAATGAATTGTGATGTGTGAAATCAATACTCCCAGCAACCTCGTTGCTTGGTAGTTAAAGGATAATAATTTCATTCTTAGCGCCCTGCAAAGAGTTATCTGAAGCGTTGGCTACTGCCAATTCTATGACGAGGCCCTTGAGCAAATACCATCAAGATATAATCATGCTGATGAACCAGACCGACCACCACGTGGGTGAGACAGATCGGCTGCTTACGCCGAACACCAGCCCGTGCCACCTCGCCGTCAAGGCAAAGAGGTAGCGGCTCCAGGCTACACCTACGACTTACGTCAGGAACTGGACAATAGAGCCGGCCAGATGAGATCAATCTATGGATCAAGGGGGGCGTGCTCCAACGAGAGATGACGGCCTTCAAGCTTGGCACGAGCAGCACAACCAAACTCGGGCCAAAAACCGAAAACCGATGTCATCTGAACTCCGTCGTGATGTTGCCCGATATAGAGGCGCCGCACACCCCTTGTGCTTTACCGATGTGGTAATGCAGCACCAATTTCCAGAAGGGTTTAGACCCGTAAACATCGAATCTGTCAGACTTCGGGTTCCGGCAAAATTCTTGAGGTTCGAACACTAGGGTGCGCACGAAGATCTCTCCTCCCCCTAGCTCACACGCTCCATGATCTCACGTCCTAGCTCGACAGACCTGAAGAACAAAGGGACACAAGAATTATACTGGTTCGGGCCACCGTTGTGGTGTAATACCCTACTCCAGTGTGGTGTGGTGGATTGCCTCTTGGGCTGAGGATGAACAGTTACAAGGGAAGAACAACCTCCTGACGAGAGGTGTTCTTGTGCTCGGTGAGCTAGTGAGGTGTCTCTACGCGAGTCCCGGTCCCTCCTTCTATGGTGGTAGCTAGCCCTATTTATAGAGGCCTTGGTCCTCTTCCCAAATATTGACCGGGAAGGGATCCCACAATGGCCAAGTTTGAAGGGGGGCAGCTAGTACAAGCTCTCTTGACAAAAGTAGTCTTCGCCTGCCAAAGGCTCTGGTGGTGACGCCGTCCTGGGATCCATGGTTACATCCGTCCTGTCGTCCTGCTAGTCTTTGTCTTGTTGCACCGATATGGAAACCTTTGCTAGATGCCTCGGGACTCCTTGCCTGCGCTTGCCTCTTTAGCACCAAAGAGAAACAAGGACACTGCGCGTTTTGGTGCCCGCCTGGTCATGGTCTTCATGGCTTGCGTCATAGGGACCTCGCGAGGTGCCCCTTGCCTTGATCTCTCCGCTCCTCGCAAGCCAGCCTGGTGAGGCCGCCCCTGAGGGGGTCTTGTGTCATCCGCCTCGCGAGGCTTGGCCCCTCGCGAGGGTCTTGAGTGTGTGCTGGTGAAGATGGGCCGTACAGGGCGGCTGGAGGAGCCACACCGTGGGCTGCAAGCAGGCAAGTCTGGGGCCCCCGTTCCCAGAACGACGATAGTAGCCCCCGGGCCCAAGGCGCGCTTGGACTTGGCTTTGAGGCGAAGCCAAGGGGCAAGTGCGGTGCACCGCGGGCCCCAACAGCCTGCGGCCATAGTTGACGCATGGCGACTAATGGGACATGGGCGGACCTGCTTCTCCATGCAGCCTTGATATCCGCCTCGCTAAGTGGCCAACACGGCCTACACAGTTATTCCTCCTTTGTTGGCGGCATACTCCTTCAACCCTTCCGCCTTTCCAAACAGCAACCTCCTCTTCCAATCTGTCCCAAGCTTGGCCCTCCTTGTTTCCATGGCGTCTCAGCGAATGGAGAAGGGAAAGAAGAAGTCTCAGTCTTCAGCCAGGCCGCCCACGGCCATTGAACCCGCCGTGGGCCGGTCGTTGGTGCTCAACCAGGAGGCCATAGACAAGCTGCGCCCTCCGCTCGCTGCTGGCCTCAACGAATGGGGGAGGACAGTGGCCTGGCCTGCATCCCGCGTCTCTGTCGATAGGACAACCATCGAGGTCCAATTCTTCATCGACGCCTTGTGGGCTGGCCTTGTTCCTCCCTTCTTCGCCTTCTTCAACGCCGTGCTCTCCCACTATCAGATCCATATGTTGCACCTAGATCCCCAATCAATCGTCCTCCTTGATGTCTTCGCCTTCGTCTACGAGGCTATGGTGGGCATTGCTCCTTTCGTGGCCCTACTACGCCATTTCTTCTCGCTGCACCTGACTGATCCTCGGCAAATCTCGGGATGCCTGAGCTTCCAAGCCGTGGCTGCGACGGCCGGCTCGGGAATTGACTTTGAGCTCCTACGGTCTATGAGCGGGTTCTAGACTCGATGGGTGTATGTGGATGTTGGCGTGCTCAGCCCCCTGCTCTCGCCCCCATCGGCGCCTGCCGTTCCTAGCTTCGGCTAGGGCCATGAGAAGCTTGCAGACTCGCACCTTCTCTTTGTCTGGCTCCTGTTGAAGAGGCTGAAAGATCTCGGCGTGACTGTGCTCATGGTGATGAAGGAGTTCCTCCGACACCGCGTCGCGCTGCTCCAGCGCAATTCCCAGCTGATGTGGGCCCAGTCTGGCGGCCAGGATCGCACGAGGCTCCAGGAGATGGGGACTCCGCCTGAGGCATGAAGAATGGTGCTCGAGGTCCTGACGGGCGTCCCCTCGCCAACCGATATGCCGCAAGAGGGCTGACTTTTGTACCGCTGCTCAAACAGGGTGGAGTTTGCAAGGCAGATGCCCGCCATCGATGAATGGGGGTTGCGTCCAGTCGGCCTTGAAGGGCCCCACGAGAACCCTGTCTCCGTGGTCCCCCTCCTTGCCACCAGTGTCGAATACACCCCGAGAGTGGATGCAGGGGGGAGAGCACCGCTAGAGGCCGGAGGCGCAGGTGTTGACGCGTCGATGCTGCTCGAGGCTCCCAAGGTGCCATCTCCGGGAGCACGTGACTCTTGCCCTCGGGTGGCAGCTGAGGGGGCGACGCAGTCCGCTGCTCCCGAGGCCGAAGCTTCCGTTGTCTCAGCATGTCATCATGAGGCGGAGCCCGAGCACTCCCCTCAGCCCGGCACTCACGATTCCGTCTCCTCGGGCGCCTCACAAGTCGCGCCCTGCACTGGGTGCCGTATCCAACACTTCGATCGGCTCCGTCTGGACTTCAATGCGCTCCGCAAGAGGAAAGGGTCTCCAAGCTGTAGCAGTGGTGTCGTCCGGCCGTTGAAGCATATGAAGTATATCGCCATAGACGAGTGACTACCTTATCTTTGTAATTTCTTGTGTGTCGCTTCTCCTCCTGACGGTGGCTCCTCAGGGTCCCTTCTACTAGGGCCACGAAGTCTCTCGGGAAGCAACCTCCTCCTGCCTTGAATCCCCTGCCGGCCTTGAGCGCCCCAAACCAGCGTGCCGCACCCGGTGCGTGGTCAGCCGGAGAGGCAAACATGCTAGCCTGGCGCCTCGAGCCTGCGCCTTTTCTGTCTCCCCTTCGTGGCCTTGCCTGGGGCGTGGCAAGTGTGCCAAGGGCTCCCCGTCTAGTTGTGGACGGTGGCTGGATGGCTTTGATCCTGGCTTCTACTTTGAGCAGTGGGCCCTCACCCATCTAGGCCTCCGTTGTGGCCCAGACGGGGATCGGGGAAGCACCAGCCCCCAGCCTCCGTTGTGGCCTGGTCGTGCACTCAATCTTGCACGCGAGCGGAGTGTCGTCCGCCACAAGCTCTTTCAGGAGGCAATGGGCGCGATGAGCCGACTTGGCAGAGAACTCACAGATGTTGACACGCGCCTTGAAGCCGAGGTTCTCCAGTTGGCGGAGGAGTGGCACCAACAGAAGATAGCTATCAACTTTGGGCGCCTCCAGCGTGAGCATGCCAACACGGAGGCCGAGGCATCCCTAGCAACCTTGCACGAGGCCAGCGCCCGAGCCTTGGAGGAGGCCAGGGAGGCCGACCGTCACCGTGTGATCGTCGAAGAGCGCAGGGGGAGCTCCTGGCCTTGAACGCCTCCTTGGATCAGCAGGTGGAGGTGCGCAGGGCCGCCCTAGCGTCGATGAAGGGGACGCCTGCCGAGGAGGAAGAGATCCTGAAGCACGAGGAGGCGCTGGCGCTGGAATCCACGGAGTGCAGCCTTGAGCTTGAGAATTTGGAGACGAGGGAGCGCCAAGTTGCCCAAGCGGAGGATGCCGCTAACGCGCGCGAGTCGAGGATCCAGGAGGAGGTCGATAGCAGGGTGGCGAAGGCTCGTGCTGACTTCGACAGAAGGTATGGCATGAAGCCATAGCTTGTGGGAGCTGAAGCTGATGACCGGAGTTCTGCTTTGAGGTTGAGGTTGGCAGAGGCGGAGCAGCGCGAGAAAGCTGCCGCTGCCACCCTGATCTCTGTGCAGGCCGAACTGGCCTTTGCCCGTGCTGAACTGCTCCCGCTCCAGCAACGGGTCACCGCCGCCGAGTCCCTCGCGCAGCAGATGTCACGACCGGTTTTCCAATAAAAATATTTATTGAGAAACCAATCTTTTGAGTCCAGTATGAGAGAAATCCTCCTCACTGGTAGACAAATTCTTGATACAATAAGCCAGTAGCATAAAATATATTATAGGGTCGAACTACGGTTGCTCAACCAAATTATTACAAGCACGCCAATAATTATACATAATGGCGGACATGACACAGTGGTGTGGAGGCATACTACTGACTCGAGGATAGGGCGGTGGTGGAAAAACACAGCGGGGAGAGAAATACAAGACTCTAAGTCTGTCATCTCATCGAGCGTCGAGGTGAGGCTCGATGAATTTATTTGGTAGCGGAAGCGTATGTAAAACAGTGACCAAATCCAGGGTCGCACAAGACTGACTGGGACTCCTCTAGGTGTCGGACTCGCTATCAAACTCTTCATCCATGAGATCGCCTTCGTCAGCATCTGGCCAAATCAACAAGCCAGTGAGTACTTTGAAAGTACTCGCAAGACAGTTCGGACGTAAGATATAACAAATGCATGCATGGATGCGTCATGAATAATTTACCCATGTACATTTCAAAAATTAGCATAACAAGGTAAGTAAAAAGGGAAACGGCGGTAGTCCGCCTGAAATCCCAACAGAACATAAATAACTACCGATCGGGTGTCTGAAGCGACGCCTCGAAAGGTGAACAAATAAATATAAGGAAATGATGCCACAGTCCGGCGTCTTAGCGACACCACATAAAGGGCTTAAAAAGAAATACCACAGACGGATGTCGGGGCGACATCACAGAAAAGGCTTTAAAAGAAATGCCACAGTCGGACGTCGGGGCGACATCACAAAAAGGGCTTGAAAAGAAATGCCACAGTCGGACGTCGGGGCGACATCACAGAAAGGGCTTGAAAAGAAATGCCACAGTCAGACGTCGGGGCGACATCACAGAAAGGGCTTGAAAAGAAATGCCACAGTTGGACATCGGGGCGACATCACAGAAAGGGCTTGAAAAGAAATGCCACAGTCGGACGTCGGGGCGACATCATAGAAAGGGCTTTTATTCACAGGTAAATAATACTCATAATAAACATTTAATTCATAAGAATAAATGGGTTAGTTCATCCACAGGGATAATCATTTAACCGGAGTTAGCACTCAAGCGAATCACCGGAGTCTCTGCCATCAAAACTGACATTTGATTAGGATAAGATAATATCGACCTGGGACAGGGAATAGATGATTTGGAGGAATATATGACTCTGCAGAGTTTGTACAAAAATTTTCCCACAGCCAACGGATTTCCGTAGTCAAGAAGGACTAGTTCCGTTTACGGTATTTCGGAAGAAAACACAGCTAACCAGTACACACCCATCCTACCTCTCGATGCTAGGAATCACCCTAGACATCATCCAAGAAAAACTTTTGAGACGGGGAGATCACAATCTCGAATAGCATGGGATCAAATTTATATACGCGCGCTCTAAGGGGTGCCCCCCTCTCGGTCCCAACCGGAAACACCCATGCCCCCTGACCGGATGACTGGCTTTAATCCAGGGCCATGGAACCATCATCACGGCCTCTCCTTTTGGTGTGTACCAGAAAAGCGGTTTGTAACTTACTAAACCATATTCCTTGCGGAAAACATGTGGTAGTACAGGGAAGGAAATGAGACGAACTGGACCGATACGGTTTGACACTGAAGTCACATAGTCTGGCGTAAGACTGGCATGCTACGACACTGCCATCTCACCCATACTCATGCCAACACATGGCCATTCATCCTCACATCCATTCACATATGGATCATCGAACTCACTTACCTCATTATCACATAAAATAACGTTCATCGATATGCTTCTCAATATGCCATAAAACTAACTAAATGCAAAACATGCCAAGACACTCATCATATCAAAAGTTCAAACATGCTTGCCTGGTTCAGAGTAGTCGGAACCTAGCTCGGTGAAGTTCGCGGCTCCGTCACCTCCTTCGGTATCTACGGTATAAAGAAAATATATGCGCTATCGTAAATACCAAGGAGTGCACAGAAAGTATACCAAATATTTTTCAAATAAATATGATAAAAAACTAGACAAAATTTTAAAGAGAATAGAAAAAGAATCAATCAAAAATACTTTTCTGTTTAAAAGTTATATGGGTTTTTGTCCAGGGACTCATCTGTAATGAAACAGAAGATTTCCAGGGGCTAGCTTATAAAAACAGAAAACGTTTTGGCAGAACTACGCCAGCCCAAAGAGAAAACGCATTTTGCCCGAAGGCGCTTCCAGAAAACGATTCAACCAGAGAGGGCAGAGAGGCTGACGGTGGGGTCCCACTCGTCAGGTTTGAACTTCAAAAAGGGGGGCGAAGCTCGTCGGCGCCCGAGAGCCGCGGTGGTCGCCGGCGGCGATCCACGGCGAGGCAGGGGGATCGGAGGGTACCTCCATGCTCAGGGCGCCATTCCGTGTCGGTTGGTGGTGGTGGTGGTCGCCGGCGAGTACCACGTCGACGGCGAGCTTTGCTCCGGCGGACGGCGGCTCGGGTGGTCGAGGGGCTCGTCGGAGAGGGCTGCGGAGGTCAAATTGAAGAGGGGGTTAGGCTCCTGGTAGCTAGAGAGGGTAACAGACGGGGTTTGGGCGCCGGAGATGGCCTCACCGGAGCGAATCGTGGTGGAGGCCGAGGCGGATCGGGGCGGCCGGAGTTGGGGGGAGACCTCCTCGGGGTCCCCCTAGTGGCCTGGCGTGGCGTTGGTGAGGAGTGGGGATGAGGCGTGCACGAGGGTGAGCTCGGGGGCCCTTTTTATAGACGGCCCGAGGCGGTTGCCGTGAACGGGGATCTCCGTCGAGTGATTACGGCGGTGCCGGGGATGTGCAGTGGGATTAGGGGCTTGGGTATCGTTGTTAAGGTCCACCGGTCCCATTTAGGCGCTAAACGGGCTGGGACTTGGTGCCATGGGTGAGCTCGACGGAACGGGGGTGGCGCGGTCCGTCGGCGGCAGGGAGCACGTTCCGTGCTTGCCGGGCCACGGCGACGGTGCCACGGGCGTGCGCTGGCACGACAGGGACACGCGGAGAGCCAGGGGGTGTTGGGCGGCGTCGGGTGGCGTGGCGAGAGGGCTCGGGCCCTTGTTGGCCGCTACGGGAGGTGCAGCCACCGCAGAATCTCCCAACGCCGGCGAGGCTCGCTGCTACCGACGCCAGGAATCGGCCAAGCGTGCGTGCGGGGTGCTGGCCAGGGAAAAGAGGCTGCATGCAACGCGCCAGGGCGCACTGAGGCCGCGTGACCGAATCTGACGAAGCAAGAAAGATAACTGAATCTCTGAACTTTCTGAATTTGCAAAGGGATAGTGCAGTTCAGGTGTTCGACAGAATGTTTTTGGCCTCTGGAGATTTTTCCTTGAGCTGATTTTTGGTGGAGTGGCTTCTCATTGCTCAAGAAGGCTGCCTGAATTTTGGTGGAATTTTTGGAGGAGTGTAGATATGAATTTCATCAAATTTGGCAAATCTGGTCCAAACTTGCAGAGACTGAATTTTGAAAAATTTGAAAAGAGGAGGAGTGGATCAAGATGGTTCTGGGTTGTGGGTACAAAGGACTATCCAGGAGAGTTGGTTTGAGGTCAAAACTCAAATGAAAAAGAGTACTTGCTTTGAAAATCCCTCAGGCTCCAAATAATTTTCAGAATTGATTTGAGAGGAAAAATAATTAGAATAAAATCCAAAACTTGTTTGGATTAGTTGGGACAGAGAACTTAGGTTGATCACAAGGTGTAGGGGAGGTTTTGGAGGGGTTTTACCACATGGGCAAAAATGCCAAGTCATGGGTGGTTTTCAAGATATGAAAATCCCAAGTTTTTCATAGATTTCTTTTTAAAAGAAAATGATTAAACTCCAAAAATGAATTTGAGAGGGAACCAACAGAGAAGAAGTTTCAAAAGATTCAAACACCAAAGTTTGAAAGAAAAAAAAAATCCTTGCCAGAGCAAAGGATGTTTTTAAGAGGAAGGTTTTCTGAAAGAAAAAATTAAATGGCCTCTTTTCAAAGAAAACCACAAGGTTTTTGATAAAAACCAAATTAAAATTTTTGGAGTGTCACAACACCTACCCCCTTAGGAAAAATCTCGTCCCCGAGATTCCAGCTGATCCTTAAATAAGTGTGGATGCTCTGTCCGAAGAAAATCCTCGCTTTCCCAAGTTGCTTCACTGTCGGTGTGATTGCTCCACTGGACTTTGAAAAACTTGATGGTCTTCTGTCGGGTCCTCCTTTCAGACTCCTCTAATATTCTTACGGGACGTTCCCGATAAGTGAGGTCTGGCTGCACGTCAATGTTTTCATGGGATACTTGTTTCTCTGGGTTGCTTACGCACTTCCTTAATTGAGAGACGTGGAACACGTCATGAATGTCGGACAAGTCTTCGGGTAAGTCTAGCTGATAGGCTACGGTGCCTCTTCGTGCCACTATGCAGAATGGTCCAATGAATCTTGGTGCTAACTTTCCTTTAATCTTAAACCGTTGCAATCCTCTCATAGGGGACACTCTCAGGTATACGAACTCACCGGGTTCAAAGCTGACCCTTCGATGTTTCTTATCATAATAACTCTTCTGTCGACTTTGAGCGGTCTTAAGTCGGTCTCTGATTAGCTTGACCTTTTCCTCGGCTTCTCTGAGCATGTCTGGTCCGAAGATGCGGCTGTCTCCGGTCTCTGACCAATTTAACGGGGTACGACATCTTCGTCCGTATAAAGCCTCAAATGGTGCCATTTGTAGGCTGGCCTGGTAGCTATTGTTATACACGAACTCGGCGTATGGCAGGCTTTCTTCCCAACTGGTTCCATATGTGAGGACACATGCTCTCAGCATGTCTTCTAAAATTTGGTTTACGCGTTCAGTCTGTCCATCAGCCTGTGGGTGGTATGCGGTACTAAAGGCTAGTTGGGTTCCCAGGGCCTGTTGTAAATGCTCCCAAAATCTTGAGACGAACTGAGTGCCTCTGTCGGATATTATAGTCTTCGGGACACCGTGCAGACAAACTATACGGGAGAGATAAATCCTGGCAAGCCTCTGAGTGTTGTAGGTCGTCTTCACTGGAATAAAGTGTGCCACTTTGGTCAACCTGTCAGTGATGACCCATATGGCATCATTCCCGTGTCGTGACCGAGGTAGTCCGACAATAAAATCCATCCCTATTTCATCCCATTTCCACTCAGGTATTTTGTTTGGTTGCAGTAGTCCGACTGGTCTCTGATGTTCAGCTTTTATGCGTTGACATAGTCGCAACATGCAATGAAGGTGACTATGTCCCTCTTCATACCGTGCCACCAAAATCTTTCCTGAATATCCTTATACATTTTGGTTCCTCCAGGGTGAATTGAATATGGAGTGGTGTGTGCTTCAGCTAAAATTTGCTGCTTAAGGTCTTCTATGTTTGGCACGCAGAGCCTTTCTCCATACCATAATATTCCTTCATTGTGTATTACGAATTCCGAGGCCTTGCCCATACTCAACTTTCTTTTGATGCCTTCGATGCTGGTGTGACCGGGCTGAGCTTCTTTTTTTTTCTCCACAAGGTTGGGTTGTATTTCCAAGTTTGATATGGTGCCTTCTGCTACCATTATCAAGTTGAGCTTGGCAAATTCTTGTTGGAATTCGGGCCTCAAGCTATGCAGATTGTTTTCGTCGGAGCTGGGGTTCCGACTAAGGGCATCGGCCACTACATTTGCTTTCCCTGGATGATAATGGATACCAACATCATAATCTTTTACCAACTCCAACCAACGTCGTTGCCGTAAATTTAGTTCTGGCTGCGTGAAAATATATTTGAGACTTTTGTGATCCGTATATATTTCACATCGATTCCCGAGTAAGAAATGCCTCCATTCCTTGAGTGCATGAATAACTGCTGCCATTTCTAAGTCATGAGTGGGATAATTCTCCTCATGCTTGCGAAGTTGCCTTGAAGCGTAGGCGACAACCTTGCCTTCCTGCATCAATACGCACCCGAGACCCTTTCTGGACGCGTCACAATATACTTCAAAATTCTTGTGTATGTCGGGTACAATTAATACCGGTGCTGTCGTTAACTTCCGCTTTAGCTCTTGGAAACTTTTCTCGCAGGCTTCTGTCCATTCAAACTTCTTATCTTTCTTGAGCAACTGTGTCATAGGCTTGGCTATGGTGGAAAATCCTTCAATAAATCTGCGGTAATATCCTGCCATTCCCAAGAAACTCCGAATGTCCGTTACGCTGGCTAGTGACTTCCAGCCAAGTACGGCCTTGAATTTCTCTGGGTCCACTGCGATACCGTCTTGGGTCAGGACGTGGCCTAGAAAGCCTACTTGTCTTAGCCAAAATTCGCACTTGCTGAACTTGGCATACAATTCGTGTTTTCTTAGCTCTCCTAGCACAATCCTAAGATGTTCTGCGTGATCTTCTGGTGTCTTGGAGTATACCAGAATATCGTCGATGAATACCACGACGTACTTGTCCATAAACCTCATAAATACTTTGTTCATGAGGTGAACAAAATATGCTGGGGTGTTAGTTAATCCAAATGGCATCACTGTGAACTCGTACAGTCCATATCTGGAGGTGAAGGCTGTTTTGGGGATATCTTCCGTTCGTACCTTCAATTGATGGTATCCTGACCTTAAGTCAATTTTTGAGAATACCTTGGCCTGAGCGAGTTGATCAAACAAATCGTTTATCCTTGGCATCGGGTATTTGTTTTTGACTGTGACCATGTTAAGTGCTCGATAGTCAATACACAATCTCAGCGTTCCATCCTTTTTTTGGCAAATAAAATTGGTGATCCCCAAGGTGAGGAGCTGGCTCGAATGTATCCCTTTTCCAGTAATTCCTTTATTTGCTTCATCAACTCAATCAACTCGGATGGTGCCATTCAGTATGGTTTCTTGTATATGGGGGTGGTTCCTGGTGCTAGCTCAATGCGGAATTCTATTTCTCGGTCTGGTGGCATGCCTGGTAGCTCTTCAGGGAATACATCTGGAAATTCACACACTACTGGAACCTTGTTTAGCTCAGAAATGTCCACCTTATTTAATCTCGGTTGCCGGGGTATTTTTCCTTCCTTGGCTGATACACTTATTGTCTTCCCTTGGTGGTGTGTGAGAATTACGGTCCTGTTGAAACAGTCGATAAAACCCTTATTGGTGGTTAGCCAATCCATTCCTAGGATGACATCCAGTCCTTTATTTTCCAACACAATAAGATTTGCGTGAAACTCCAATCCTTCGAACCTAATGACCACATTCTGACAATAATTCTGAGTAACTTGCTGAATCCCAGGGGACTTGATGATCATGGATTTCTCCAGGGGAAGCATCGAAAAATTATTTTGCAAAGCAAAACTTTTCGAAATGAAAGAGTGAGAAGCTCCAGAATCAAACAAAACCATTGCAGGTATTGTGTTGACAGGAAACGTACCGAGTACGATATCCGGAGCATTTTGTGCCTCCTCTTTGGTTACGTGGTTCAGATGACCCTTCCTGTGGTTATTGTTGGGATTGAAATTGTTTCGCTTGGGCGTGGAATTGTTGCCGTTGTTTGGCTTTGGGGTTGAATTCCTTGGCTTGGGGCACTGTTTGGCATAGTGCCCTTCTTCTCCACAAGCGTAACAAGTAACGCCGGGGCGATAGGTGAATTCTTTGTCTCTTGCATGATAATTCTTGATTGGGCGTGAGACGTTGGATGAGTATTTGTGTGTCCCACCCTTTTGAAAATTTGTCCTGCTTCGGTGATTGCGAGCATGGTTAGTCTGGTCCCTTTTTCGCTTGCGGATATCTTCCAGACTGCGTCTCTCATTTTCCAAAGTAATGGCTTTGTCCACCTGTGTTTTAAAATCAGGAAAAGTGTGCACGACCAGTTGGCATTTAAGCGCGGGCGCCAGACCGTCAAGGAATTTCTCCATCTTCTTGATTTCAATCATACGCTCTTCATTGGCGTAGCGGGACAATAGAGTAAATTGACTGTTGTAATCTGACACTGTCATGTTCCTTTGTTTGAGGTCATTGAACTCTCTCTTCTTGATTTTCATAATACTCCTAGGAATGTGTGCACCACGGAAACCTTCCTTGAAATCATCCCAGGTTATGTCATTTTCGTTGGGATGCATGTGCAGAAAATTCTCCCACCACGATGCGGCTGCTCCTGTGAGATAGTGCGGAGCATATAATACCTTCTCGGGGTCTGAACATTTTGCAATCATTAATTTTCTCTCCATATCTCGAAGCCAGTCCTCGGCTTCAAGAGGCTTGTCAGTATGAGAAAATGTTTGAGGACGTGTCTTCTGTAGCTCAGATAACTTGGAATGCTGCTGATACTGTCCATGGTGATTTCCCATGTTGATGACTTGGTTCATCATTTCCCGATGTTGTTGCTGACTCTGCTCATAAAGGCGGCACTTTTGTGAAAGTGCCGATTCACTGCCCTGTTGGCTTGACTGTCCCTGAGTGAACTCGTTGCTGGGTTGTGCATCATAAATTTCCTCTGGTGGAGTCGGCATGGAGCGAGTCCAAGGACGAGACATTTTTCACTCTAGGGAAATGTTTTTTGTAAAACTTATAAGAAAAGCGGAAAGAGTCGCAAAAACAAATCCATAAATGCATAAAGCTGGCAAATAGAATTAAATAACTCAGCTTACTTAAGAAAAACAAATCGACTTACGCACGGAGAAGGACTGCTCATTACATATCTTACACGCGGGCGGTAATTATACAATACATCACTCAGGATATGCGTACATAATCCTGACATGTTATTTAGGCTAGTGCACTTCTCCAGATCCTACATGATGCGCAAACAGGCTACTTCTCACAACCTATGTACATATCTTACAAAGCGGTACATTACATGGCAGCTAGGCGTACTCAGGCAGAAATGTTGACGACCTCCTTTGCCCTGCCGAGGGCGAGGCGTAGCGAGGTTGGGGACTCGACTTCCTCCTCGCTAATGGGCTCCATACGTGTAGTGTTGCGCAGAGTGGACGGAGCGGTTCCCAGGGGCGGAGCAACACGTACAGGAGTGGGCGCGAAGGGAGGTGCGGTGCGCGCTGAAGTGGGTGCAATGACTTGGTTGAATTCTTCGGTAGAAGGCAGGCGACGAGTAGGCGTAAAAGATGCTGATGACGAGACAAAAGTCAGTGGCGGTGCGATGGGTAGGAGCTCCCTCCTGTTGGCAGCACATCCATGAACTGAGTCCATGCGGGTAGCTACGAAGTCGTCCACCAGGTTGTCGAAGGCTGCCTCCAGGGCCCGGAGATACTCAATGAGCATCTCAAAAGCGTCGTCTCGTTCTCCTCTGGGGCAGGAGTATGCGTAGTGACAGGTGTAAGGCACATGGCACAGAAGATAACGGTAACGACGAGTCTCCATCACGGGAAGGACATCCCTGAGACGAGCTATCCCCTCACGGGCTGCCATCTGCATAGCATGCCTCTCCGTAGGCATGGCTCTTCCCACGAACCGGAAGCGGCGTAACTCACCACGCCCTCCCTTGAACTGCACCGCGGCCTGGTGCATGGTCAGACTATCGTTGACTCGGTGCTGGCAGAGTGTGAAGACTGGGCGCACGGATGGCCCCATCGCGACCTGAACGATGAAAGAAAGAAGCTTGACGAACCCATCGGGCACGTTGGCGAAGGTCTGAGACTCGCAGCTGTTGTCGGCCATCTACAAAAGTAGGCAAAAATTCTGCAGGGTCAGATCATAAATTTATGCTGACTGACAGAAAATGACTACAATTGCAAAAATATAATTTAGCTCTATCATGCTAATAACCAATTAGCGATCGCACCTAGTGGCTTCCTACAGTCAGCCTGGCTCTGGTACCAAGCTTGTCACGACCGGTTTTCCAATAAAAATATTTATTGAGAAACCAATCTTTTGAGTCCAGTATGAGAGAAATCCTCCTCACTGGTAGACAAATTCTTGATACAATAAGCCAGTAGCATAAAATATATTACAGGGTCGAACTACGGTTGCTCAACCAAATTATTACAAGCACGCCAATAATTATACATAATGGCGGACATGACACAGTGGTGTGGAGGCATACTACTGACTCGAGGATAGGGCGGTGGTGGAAAAACACAGCCGGGAGAGAAATACAAGACTCTAAGTCTGTCATCTCATCGAGCGTCGAGGTGAGGCTCGATGAATTTATTTGGTAGCGGAAGAGGATGTAAAACAGTGACCAAATCGAGGGTTGCACAAGACTGACTGGGACTCCTCTAGGTGTCGGACTCGCTATCAAACTCTTCATCCATGAGATCGCCTTCGTCAGCATCTGGCCAAATCAACAAGCCAGTGAGTACTTTGAAAGTACTCACAAGACAGTTCGGACGTAAGATATAACAAATGCATGCATGGATGCGTCATGAATAATTTACCAATGTACATTTCAAAAATTAGCATAACAAGGTAAGTAAAAAGGGAAACGGCGGTAGTCCGCCTGAAATCCCAACAGAACATAAATAACTACCGATCTGGTGTCTGAAGCGACGCCTCGAAAGGTGAACAAATAAATATAAGGAAATGATGCCACAGTCGGGCGTCTTAGCGACACCACATAAAGGGCTTAAAAAGAAATACCACAGACGGATGTCGGGGCGACATCACAGAAAAGGCTTTAAAAGAAATGCCACAGTCGGACGTCGGGGCGACATCACAGAAAGGGCTTGAAAAGAAATGCCACAGTCGGACGTCGGGGCGACATCAAAGAAAGGGCTTGAAAAGAAATGCCACAGTCGGATGTCGGGGCGACATCACAGAAAG